>NC_069382.1:122096398-122398557 GCF_027475565.1 Acinonyx jubatus | reverse complement strand
AGATTCATTAGTGGAAAGGTCCCATATTAGCATAGTCAACTAACTTCTAGAGTCAGGAGTTGCCACTCCTCAATATTTCCTATTTTCTGTCTTAACGTCATATATTCTTTCTGCAGAGAAAGTATATATATGTGTATATATACATATATATATGTATGTGTGTGTGTGTATATATATATATATATATATATATAGTAACCAGATAATAATATAGTATTATATATTACATATATTATATATATACTATATATAGTTATATAGTATATAATATGTATATTATACATACTATAGTATATATATACTATATATATACTATACTATATAGTATATAGTATACATATAGTATATATATATATATAGTATATATATAGTATATATATATAATATATATAATAATATAGTAACCAGATAATTACCAGATAATACAGAAAAAGACTGGAACATAACTCCAAAGAAAGGAAATTTTCCACAATAAAAGTTCTGCTTCTGGAATGGCCAAGTAAGCACCTAACAGGCTGATCATTTCACAAATAAAAACTATAAACTTTGGACAATAATCTCTGGCATAGTGGAAAAAAACAACAACTAGGCATACTATGGAAGGAATTTTGATATGGAAGAATGAAAAAGTGTCAAGTAAGTTTCAAATATTTATGACCTTTAGCTTGAGAGTAGACTGTGGTCGGCATTTCTTAGGGCAACTAAAACTCCAGTAGAAAATTTGTATATGCTTCGGGGCCTGAATAGCCATTGAGCAGAGTATATGGCAACCACAGACACTAAAAATTGGCTGTGGAGTCCTAGAAAACAAAGATACATAATTGAGAACCTCATTGTCTATGATAAGTTCTTTACAAATCTCAATCTGCTCAGTGAAGCATGCCTGCCTATTACAGACAGAA
This sequence comes from Acinonyx jubatus, assembly GCF_027475565.1. Lineage (NCBI taxonomy): Eukaryota > Metazoa > Chordata > Mammalia > Carnivora > Felidae > Acinonyx > Acinonyx jubatus. The sequence continues at coordinate 122,397,655 of NC_069382.1, read as the reverse complement.
GTCCTGAGAAGGGGGAATCAAGGGTCTGAACTGAATTTGGAGCTGTTAACAAGAAAAAGAATTTTAGTCCACCCAAGTTAGTTGCCTGCTAAAATAAAAACATAAAAATTCTTCAGAGGAATATAGCAGAATGCATAGTCTCCTTAACACAACATTCACAATATCTGGTCTCAAGTAAAACTTACATGATATATGATGAATGAGGAAAATTGACCCGTTTTTTAGAGGAAAAAAAAAAAAGATAACCAATACGTACTAATCTCAAGATATAAGAAATAACAATAATGACCTAAAAGCAGCTAATATAGCTATAATAAATGAGCTAAAATAAAATATTAATTTGATGAAATAAACAATGAAAACTTCAACAATGAAATAAAACTACAAAAAGAACAAGTAGGAGATGAAAGAGCTGAAAATACAATACCTGAAACAACATCAATCAAATGGATTTAGAGTTGAATAAGAATTGGTCAGCTTGAAAATAAATCACTAAAAATTATCTGATTTGAAGACTATAGCAAATTAAAAGGTCAGAGAAAAGGGGCTTCTGGGTGGCTCAGTCGATTAAGCGTTTGTCTTTGGCCCAGGTCAGGATCTTGCAGTTCATGAGTTCAAGCCCCACATCAAGCTCTGTGCTGACAGCTCAGAGCCTGGAACCTGCTTCAGATTCTGTGTCTCCCTCTCTCTGTCCCTCCTCCTCTTGTGCTCTGTATCTCTCTCAAAAATAAACATTAAACAAAAAGAATTAATTCAAAAATCAGAGAAAGAAATTAAAATAGGCTTAAGATTGTTTGAATAATATAAAAAAAAACACTAACATGTATGTAATCAGAAACCAAAATAAGACAGATGAAATGCAGTGAGGCACGAAAAACAGTTTGATGAAATAATGGATGATTTTTTCCCAATTAAGTGAGTGTTATACATTTGTAAAGATAAGAAGATCAGAAATCCCCAAACTGGATACATTTTAAAAGTGACAAGCCTAGACACATCATAGTAAAATGACTTAAAACCAGCAATAAATAAAAATCTTGATAGCATCCAGAGACAAATCATATATTACATCCAGAGAAAAAAATGATTCAAATGATAGCTGCCTTCTCAATGGAAACCACAGAAGCCAAAAGAGAATTGAGTACCAATTTTAAATGCCAAATGGAAAAAATATATTAACCTAGAAATCTAAATCCATTTAAATTATCCTTCAAAAATAATGGCTGAAGATATTTTTTAGATAAAATAGCTAAGAGAAATAATCACCAGCATACTGCACTACTAAAATGTTAAATGAAATTATAAAACTTACCACAATTAATAAAAGATGAAATGGTTCTATGACTATTAAATAAATTGATTTTATTAAAAAAAATCCCACGAAAAACCCATGCCCGGGAGGTTATGCTGTGAATTGTATTAAAAATCAATTTTATTAAAAAAAAACTTAAAATAGAAGAGGAAAGAACACTTCCCAGTTTGTTTATAAAAACAGCATAACTTTCATACCAACACCTGTTAACTGTATCACACAAAAGGAAAGTATAGACAATAGTACTTAAGAACATGGAAACAAACATTTGTATAAAACATTAGCAAATTATGTCCAATATTACATACAAAAAATAATATGCCATGACCAAGTAGGATTTATCTGTGGAATGCAAGGTTGCTTTAACATATAAGCATCAAAAAACACTTGCAATTCACCATAACAGAATAAAGAAGAAAGACTATAGTCATTTCAATAGAAGCACAACAAACTTTTGACAAAATATAATACCCACTCATAAACAAAGCACTCAGAAAAACTAAAAATAGAAGGCAACACTTTAACCCAATAAAAGGCAGCAACAAAAAAATATATAGAGTTAACATCATACTGAATTGAATATATTTACCCTAAGATTGGAAAGAAGGCAAGGATGTTTGGCCTTACCACCTCCTTTCAGTACTCAACTATAAGTACTAAAAATTGCAATAAGGCAAGAAAATAAATGAACACATAATGTTTGGAAAGAAAAGTAAAGCAATCTCTATTTAAAGATGACATAATTAAAAACATAAAGATGACATGATTGTATTCATTTAAAAAATCAAAATTTCAACAAAATAACAATTAGAACTAATAACTGGGTTTAAGACAATATCATCAGATATAAAGTTAAACATCTAAAAATGAATTGTAATATGTTAACTGGCAACAAACTTTTCAAAAGAAATTAAAAAAATATACTTGCCATCACATTAAACATTGATCTGTAAGTTAATGAGGTGTCTGGGTGGCTCAGCTGTTTGAGGATCCATCTCCAACTCAGGTCGTAATCTTGTGGTTCATGAGTTGGAGCCCGGGTAGAGCTCTGTGCTGACAGCTCAGAGCCTGGAGCCTGCTTCAGATTCTGTGTCCCCCTCTCTTTCTTTCTTCCCCTCTTCCACTCATGCTCTGTTTCTCTCTCTCTCTCAAAAATAGATAAAAACATTTTAAAAAATTCAAAAGAATATTTATAAGTTAAATAAATAGGAATTCTATTGCTTGCCACTATTAAAGAACTGAATAAATGAAGAAATAGGTACCAGGTTCATGAATTGTAAGGCACATTGTTGCAATTTCTCATCAATTAATCTATGATTTTATTGCAGTCACAATTATAATACTACCAAGAGTTACTTATTTTTTTTTTAGAAATGGACAAGTTAATTCTAAAATTTATATGAAAATGGTGGTGCCTGGGTGGCTTAGTCGGTGGCTGGGCAACTTCACTAAGGTCCTCACAGTTTGTGAGTTCGAGCCCTGGAGCCTGCTTCAGATTCTGTGTCTCCCTCTCTCTGCCCCTCCCCTGCTTGCACTCTGTCTTTCAAAAATGAATAAAAGTTAAAATTTTTTTAATGTATATGAGCATGAAAAAAGACTCTCCAAAGCAACATTAAATAGCAAGAACTGAGTTGAATAACTTACACTACATGACTTTTTTTTTAATTTACTGTAAAGGTATGGTAATCAACATTATGTGTTTTACAAATAGAATAACAGAAAAGAATAGACAGGACAGAAATTGAGCCCCAGCTATATGCTCATGTGATTTTCATTACAGACACTAAAGCAATCTCATGGGAAATGGGATGTCTCTTCAACAACCTGTGTTGGAATTACTATCTATCATCTATCTATCTATCTCTCTATCTAAATAAAGGAATTTAATTCTCTACCTTTCATCATACATGAAACTTAAAGCCTATCTTAACAAAATTGTTGAGGGAAACACATGGAGAATATCTTCATGTTTCAGAGATATACTAAGCGCAAAATGACATGAATGCTTCTCAAAACCATAATGTTCAGTGAAAGAGGCCTTGCACAAAAAGCATGTATGGTATAATTCTATTTATAAGAAGTTCTTAGAAGAGTCAAATCTGAACTATAATAGATAAAATCAGAAGAATGATGTCCTCAAAGGAGAGCAGATAGAAATTGACTATGAGGTGATATCAAGGAATTTTCTATAGTGATCAGTATGTTCTTTATCATAAAAATTTTGAAGTATATACATTTGTCAAAACTCAGCTATTAAGTAAGAGAGATTTGTGCATTTCACTGTATGTAAATTTTATATGCAATGAAAATATCTGTAAAAATATTTAACTACTCAATGATATTCAGGCTACACCGTTTAGAAAGAGGTGTACAGATGTCTACAATTTATTTTAAAGTTCACCCAAAAAAAGATCCTATTTTGCATGACTAAAGCCAGAAATACATGGACAGATACATCATAAAATAAGAATACTGAATGTTTATGAAGTTAGAATCTAGGTGATGGGTATATAGGTATGCACTGTAAAATTATTTAAGCTCTTATATATATATTTCAAATTTTATAATCTAATGTTGGTGGAAAAAACCTACTCAGAACCCCCTACTCCTTATCCAAATAATAAAACAAAACAGAAACAAAGATTAAATCCATAGATTATAAACTTCATGAAGACAGGGACAATATCTGTTCTTTTCACTGATACCTGACATATAGGTGGTACTCAAAAAAATGTAAAGAATATTTGTTGACGGAATAGATAAATAATTTCACTTTCCTTCACCATCAGGCTAATTTCCTATTAATGTTTTACATGTTCTTTGTAACAAATAAAAAAGTAATATATACACCAGTCTGTAGGAATCCCTGATGTAATTAATAGATCATTTGATAAGTGTCTAAAATATATAATTAGGTTCAGAAAAAAATATTTCTCACAATAAAGTTTGGATATTTAAGCTTAATATCCTGGTATTCATTTGAGGAATTTAGAACCTATATCAAACAGTTCAACAGAAATTAGAGCCCACAAAGTTGGGAACTAATCACCTAAATAAAAGAAGAACGGAAGGAGCAAACAGATTAAGAAGGAGAGTTAAAGCAGCAGTATTATGAACTAAGGAAAGCCCTCTCTACACTTGGGCATGATGGGACAAAGGAAGAAGCTGATATTAACCTCCAGGATCCTAGGTTGCCTTCTTGGATCTTAGAGAAAGGACCACTCAGTAGGAGAGGCAGGCAGAGAACCAGGCAGCTTCCCATCAGAAGCTGGGACCAAAGAAGAAGGGCCCGCCCAAGGGAAATGGAACCATTGAAGAAGAGGCAGCCACCACCATACTGCACCAGACTCCACCTGAAGCCAAAAACCAAGAGAACAAATACCCAAGATCTTCTCTTCTCTTGTTGTCCCATCTCCTGTCAGTGCTTCTTGTCAGCCTGTTTCAAGTCAGCTTAAAAAGTGTAATTTGTAAGGGTTAGCTCACTATGATATGAAGAAGGGCAGAGAAGGATTGGAGAAGAAACAGGCAAATGATTAGTTCACCTACTATAGCACATTTGAGTATTTCACGTCTGTAGTAATAGTTGCCAAAATGTATAAGAACACCTGATAAAGACATCACAAAAATGTAAATTGCTTAGCAATATACCTAGCATATTGTGAGTTTAGGAAAAATGCTTATTCTTCTCTTTCCCTATTTCTGCCTTTGTCAGAAAAGAAGGAAGCTACTTCCATAAATTTCTTGCAGTATATTTATTTGTTCATCCCAAGGCAGCAGATGTACTAATCTGATTAGGCTGAGTTTGACATTCTTTGGACTGAACGCTGCATACAAGTGAATAGTTCTGTCTCAGACATCTTCATTTTTTATTACTTATATCAAAGATATGTAAAAAGCATCCTGGAATTCTTTCTCCCCTATTGTATGCAAACCAGAGGAGGGCTCAGTCTTGCAATTATCTCCCTAGCGGCAACCTGGGTCTCTTCAGACCCAGCTCTCCCTGAGGCATACCTGAGTAAGGAAGATTCAAAGGGGAAGGTTGGTTTATGATGGAGGACACACCATTTCAGACCCTGTTCTCAGCTCTTCTCTTGTTCTTCACTACAGCACATAAATGAAAGCCTTACACTTGACATTTTAAGTTACTTGCACAAATTATTAATAAAATTACCATTTGATTTTCATTTGGCTAGAATGTTTGGCTAGAATGTTTCTTTTTAATGTTTATTTACTCTTGAGAGAGAGAGAGAGAGAGAGAGAGAGAATGTGCACAAGTGGGGTGGAGGGCAGAGAGATAGAGGGAGACAAAGAATCCCAAGCAGGTTCCAGGCTGTCAGCACACAGCCCTATGCCAGGCTCAAACTCATGAACCGTGAGATCATCCAAGAGTCAGACACTTAACTGACTAAGCCACCCAGGGGTCTCTGGCTAGAAATCTTTATGTGTATATTCCTTCAACCAGAAGCTTGGTGTGAAAGAGAAAGGGGTGCTTTTTCTTTGAATCCCAAATAGTAAGTTCTAAATAAATGGTAGCTGTTTCTGTTGTTGGAACAACATACCATAACAGGGTTTTGACAGGGAAAGTAAAATAAAGATAATACATATAATTCTTATCTTTTTCCAAATTTCCAAATTATATATATTAATTTAAGCTATGTATGTAAAGGGAGTATATCTGCAACATTAACATTAAAAAATAACTGAGAAATAATGACACCTGTTCATTTTTTAAGACTAAAATCTTCTGATATTATCTTGGATTAGGGATGTTTATTCACTCCGTAATACTTCTTCTCAAAGAGGAAGAGGGAGGTTATTTTGAGAAACAAAATTAATGGCAAAGGATACCATAGAAACTGCACATAGCAACGAGGAAGACTGAACAATGCTGGAAAATAGAGGGAGATGAAAGCAAAGATCATGCATAAAGAGCACTTACACACGCCACTATCAGAGTAAGGTTGGAAACACAAGAAGCTAAAATGAAGTGATTAAAAGAAACATTACATTTCATGTAAAAGACACAAGTACAGGAAAAACAACTGTCTTCCATCCCCAGTACTAGTAGGTGTTTTAGTTCCACACAAGGTAGGAGGAATTTCTGGTAAAATTGTTTAGAGACCTAAACCATCCACCAACTCACATTTTCTTATTAAGAAGCTGATCTACCCCCTTTACTTCCCTCTGTGTTACCAGGGATCCAAGAAGTTGACCTCACCAAGCATCATTTTACTTTTCCATTTCTTCCCTGTGTGCAGCATGGGTGAATGGGTTGAGTCAGAGACTACTAAAACCAATCAAATTCTCCTATCATTCTCTAAATATTAGACAATATGTTAGGCAGACCCAACTCCCTGAAATTATTTTGATTCCTTTCAGTACACACATTTCAGCACTCCCAATGCTTTCATTTTTGCTGCTTTATGGCAATGTTTTAGTCATGCATGCATAAACATTCCTTTGAGTTGGCTTTAAATCAATCTTTTTAATCTTCTAAATCTCTACATCTGATATAAAGGATTAACTAATAATGTATTTGTGTCACATCGAAATTACTTCCAGATTGTGGAAAAGTAATTTGAAATTCATTTTGTACCATAGTTAGGTAGTTCTACTCAAAGCACACAGAAAAACTCAAAATGAAATGTAATGTATATTTTAAATATTTTTTCTAGATACGTTGTTTAAAAAGCCTAAATTTAGGACTCATTTATCTAAGTTGAATGTGTGAGAGACTATCAAACTGGCCATTAAAACCAGTTTCTCTTCCTATACATAGAACTAGACTACATGTTCCAGCTTCTTTTGCAGCTAAATATGGCCATGTGACTATATGGTAGACAAGAGAATGTGGGCAAAATTATTATGTGTTCTGCCCATAAAACCCTCCCTCATATGAGCCACTGAGATTATTTCCCTTTTGTAATGACTGGAAGACCACACCTACAGCAAACTCAGGTGCTTTGTGTTGAAGATATTAGAGCCATAATGTGGAATATGCTAGAATTCTTATGTGGCTACTTGATAAAGAATTATTCCTGATAAGGAGCTTTCATTTTAAACTTCATTTGTCATACCAATAGATATGCTTTATGTAATTGTCATGATAGACTACTGGATTTGGAGGTTTACTTGTCATCACAGCATTACTTTAATGAAGGTAATATAATAAAAGTAAAATAAATCAAAGTATGCTTTAATAAGGTCCTTGTAATGTTAAAGTCCTCATGTATCTTAAGGGAAAGAGGTTAACCTGATGTCATTCCAATTGATGTCCTATCTGGGAGGCCATTCTCAATGGCAGTTGTGCCTGTATAGTATCAGACTTTATTATAGGCTACTTTTTCAAGACTATTGGCATAGTAAACAGCCTTGGAAGATCTAGCATCCTTCTCTAGGGCTGAGGGTAAATTGGTTTCCTGTCCAGGGTAATAAAACTTATGTCTTTGTCTGAGGCAAAGAGTTTCCCATTCCTTTATAATATTAAAGACACCCTAATTTTGGACTTCCACAGGTGGGAAACAAGCTACTTATGTGCAGTCCAAAAAGGTCCACATCCTTATAACTTGTGTGGGGCTTATGGAACAAGGGGAACCAATGAGAACATGAAGCACCTGCTGCCTGCTGTATTATGACTAACACAATTCTTTATCTCTGATCCAGGAGTCTGTTGGCATGTATGAAACCTTAACATGCTAACTTGTTAGCTTACAAGTAGGATAAAATCTTAAAGCCTTCCCAGTTCTTGGCAGCCCTCTTGGTGTGTGTGTGTGTGTGTGTGTGTGTGTGTGTGTGTGTTTAAGTAAATTTAGGTGCTATGTTTCTGTGTCTATCTAAACTAAATCATACTTTTTGCTTTCTTGCTCCTTCCTCTTTGCTCCACCAACTACTACCTCTTTTGTATGCAGAAAGTATGTACACATTCACTGAATTCCTGTTAAAGAAGTGTGGTAGACACAGATATTAGGAAAAAAAATCACATGTACTTGATAAGAATAGAAACAAAAATAATGGTGATAATAGTGTTGATTATTGTAAATTAGAGGACTTTGTACATGACAGTTATATTAAGTACTTTTCATATTTAAGTCATTTAATAGCTACAACACCCTTATAGGTAGTACGACTGTTATCCCCTTGCACAGTTGCTTAGAAATATTTATTTTGGATTTTTATGAAATTGTGTACAATGGTTGGTGCTATAGAGCAGTGTCTTAATCCATTTGGGCTGCTATAACAAAATACCACAGACTAAGATGGCTTACAAACAACAGAAACTTATTTCTCACAGTTTTTTACACTGCAAGTTCAGGACAAAGTTACCAGCATTGTTGTGTTCTGGTGAGCTCCCTCTTCCTGGTTCATAGATAACACCTTTTCTGTGTTGTCCCATGGTGGAAGGGTTAAAGACTCTTTGTGGACCCCTTTCATAAGAGCGCTAACTCCATTCACAGGGGTACAGCCTTCCAAAGACCTATCTCCTATTACCATCACCTTTCAGGGATAAAATTCAACATATGAATTTGGGGGGCACACATTCAGACCGTATCATTTAGACTAGATGCAGTGAGCAGCACCAGATGCTGCCAGAGGCCAGATACTCAGATGCCATGACTTACCACAGCTGCTAACCAACCTCAGAATTTTGATGTCACCCTAGATAAAGAAGGGGATAAGAAAAGGAAATTTGTATTGATTGTGCTTTCAAAATTGTAGTCATCTGAAGTCACTGAAAAAAAATCACAGAATCAGAAGGAAAATATGAATTTCTAAAATTTATTTTTTTAAATGAGAGCGAGTGATTGATATCAAGTGCAGTTGTCATGATTTGTAATGGTTATTTCTAGAATTAGAATAAGGAACGCAAGTGCTGTAGTTTTCCTAAATACCAGATCTACAAGAGGCAGGATGATCAAGAGTATAGATTATACAATAAAAAAGGAAGTTTATTTCCTATGTGACTCAATTTAGGTAAGACAGGAAAGGCAATTGTTTTAATCAATTTTTAAAATCTTCTCCATACTTTATTTGAAAAGACATAGATATTGAACTATAGAATTCTGTTTTACCAAAGTTTTACCTTCAGAGCTCAGCAAATTCCAGAAGACACAGAGTTTAGTTTCATTTCCCTGTGTATCCAACAATCTTTTGTCTCATGTCTTAGGATCCCTATAAAGTGGAAGATTCACATATTTCCACTGAGGCTGTTTTCTGTCTCTCAGTCACCCACAGTAAGATCAGTCATGCAGTGATGGTTTCGATCAGAAGGCCCTTGGGACTCTCCTTTAAATATTGTACCCATAACTGTATCTTTCGAAATAAAATATGGAGAAGACAAATTGTTTATACAATTGCCTTCCTAGCCCTACCTGGACTGAAACACTTAGAAAGTAATCTGTCCTCTTTTTTTACTGATTAATCTACACTTCTGGTCCTCCTGTCTCTATAGACTTGGTATTCAAGATTCTTACAGGAGTGTCTGTCTTTACTTCAATTCTCAACATAACAAGGGCAAGCCAAATTGAGGGTTTAATTTACCACTTAGTTTTAGCCAAATGATTTCAACTTGATTTATAAAATTCCTTACTAATTAGAATTCAAATTGCTGAGCTTACACAATTCAGATCCCCAAAATGTAGCTCAATCCAAACGTTTACATTCGGTTGCAGATTTCTGCACTGAGATCCACCAGAACTGTTATAGTGAAGGAAAAAGTACACTGAAAAATGACCTCATACTTTCTAAGGGATGAAGGAGAGGATACCCTCCTTTCATTGAATTGTTATATGAAACAATGAACAGCATTTAAGAATAGAGTATTCAAGCTTTGAAAAAAGAATACTTTCAAAGATAATCGCAACATTAATCTGAACACTACCTTTTAAGGGTGAAGAACCACCATGCAAATTACATTGTAAAGACTTGAGAATTTCACACAGTTGATTAGATTCTTATTTTACTATTGAGAAAGAATGGAGATCCACAGACATAAAAGTTCTGTAGTTGTGTGTGTGTGTATGTGTGTGTGTATGTGTGTGTGTGTGTGTGTGTGTGTGCGTGCGGTACGTATCTGTATTTCAACTTAAATCAAATAGGTTATTACAATGGTTTTCTTAGAATACCAACTGATCTATTGGAACAGCTGCTGGGGTGAAGGAAAAAATTTAGGAGGTGGAGATTTACCTGTCCCCTTAAACCAGAGCAAATGTAGATTCATCTAGAATATTAAAACACTCTAAAATTTGCTTTTTTAAAAAAAATATGCCCTGGAGCCTGGAAATGGACCCACATAAATATAGTCAAGTGATCTTTTTCATAAGAGCTAAGTCAGTACAATGGAGTAAAGGTAGTTTTCAAAAAATGGTACTGGAATAATTGGACATTCACATACAAAAAAATGATAAATCTAGACATAGACCCAATACCCTTCACAAAAATTACCCCTAAATATATCACAGACCTAAATGTGAAATGCAAAATTATAAAACTCCTAGAAGATAACAAAAGAGAAATCCTGGGTGACTTGGGGATTTTTAGAGCAGCAAAAATATTCTGAATTATGTTATAATGGTAGACATTTATCACTATACATTTGTCAACATAGAATGAACAACACTAAGGGGAAACTATAATGTAAGCTATGTACCTGGGTGATAATGGTATATCAATGCAGGTCCGTGAATTATAACAAATATACCTACTCTGGTGAGGGATGTTGACAATGGGAGAGGTTGTACATGTATATGCTCAATTTTGCGGTGGACCCAGAAGTGCTGTAAAATATAAAGTCTATTAAAAAAGTATAGGGGTGCCTGGGTGGCTCAGTGGGTTGAGCAAATGACTTTAGCTCAGGTCACAATCTCACTGCTTATGAGTTTGAGCCTTGCATCAGGTTCTGTGCTGACAGCTCAAAGCCTGGACCCTGCTTTGGATTCTGTGTCCCCTCTCTCTCTCCCTCTCTCTCTATCCCTCCCCTGCTCATGCTCTGTCTCTGTCTCTCTCTCTTTCTCAAAAATAAATAAACGTTAAATTAAAAAAAATGTATATGTCTTGGGGCACCTATGTGGTTAACTTAACCATAAGCATCCCACTTTGGCTCAGGTCATGTTCTCATGGTTTGTGAGTTCGAGCCTCTGCTGTAGCACGGAGCCTGCTTCAGATGCTCTTTCAAAAATAAATAAACATTAAATTTTTTTTAAATGGCTATGTCTTATAGAAGGGAAGTCTGAGGAAAATAGTTTTTGTAGTAAAACCACTGCAACAATGCACAACATAATTGTGTATGCTCTGTTCATCAAAGTGTTCACTTCAAACCTAATTATTAAGGCTACAAAGCCCTCCACACTGCAGAGACTATGTTTTGTCAATTTGCTAGAATACCTTTTGATTTAGAGCTTATAACTCAAAGTTATAGAATGCAACAAATTTCTTGAATAATGTCATAGTATCATCAGTAATTTAAAGAGCTACCAAAGAAAAAAATACAACAAAATTCTATCATATTCTGGTCCTCACATCTATGATTTTGTGGGATGATTCAGGCAATGCCTCAAGGAAAAGGGAGATGAGTCAAAAGGAAACTCTACAGTAAATTTTTGATACAGAAAAAAACCCACATTGGGGGTGTCTAGGTGGAAATAATTACCCATTGTAAAATAGAGAGAAAAAATATACAGATTCAACAAAAATTAAACAGTAGGTAAATATCTTGTGGACAGCCACAGAAGTGATAGAAAACGGAGAAAAAAAAGGAACAAAGGTAGAACATGAAAACATAGTATGCAAAAAATTGAAAAGATTCCATTCTGGGACTAGATATATCTTAAAAGATGAAAGAAACTTTCTAGAAAGTATTTATTATCTCTTGGAAATTAAAGATAACGTGCAAGTGGCAAAATAAGTGATAAAAAGCCAAGTATTAAGAGCACAGAATGGGAGGAGGAGCCAAGATGGCAGAACAGCATGGAAGTTTTTTGTGTGTCTTGTGTCCATGAAATACAAGCAAACCAACACTAAACCATCCTGCACACCTAGAAACTGATCTGAGGATTAACAGAACAATATGCACAACCTGAACCACAGAATTCAGCAGGCATGCAGCATGGAGACATGAACTAGGGGAACGAGAAGCTGCAGAGGGCAGGGAGCCACTTTTGCGTGCAGAGAGAGAACAGAGACAGTGGGGTGGGGGGCGGATAATAAGGGAAAAGCACCCTTCCCCAAAAGCAGCTGAAGAGAAAGTGGAAAATTGGAAACAGCCACAGGGACTGAACTAAAAAGGGAGAAAGGAGAACGGAGAGGGTTTAAATTCCATTAAGACTGAAAACAGGGAGAACAGAGTCTGAAACTCTGCAGCTCGATACTTGGCAGTGCTCTGGTGGGAAGGAGGAATCCCCAGGAGCAGAGTGGGGTCCAGGAGGTTCTCAGGCCACACGGTGAGAAGTGATTCTACTGCTGGAAGTATATTTGGTAGAGACTGTGAGGCCACCTGGGCCTAGCAGTCCCCAGAGAATGGCCACATTTGCTGGTGCTGGAATAAGGTTGTTGGGGGTCAAGTCTGGTGCCAAATATGTATGGTGATTTTCCATAATCCCTGAGGCACTGCTGCTACACTGTCTTGCAAACTTTTCCTGGGGCGGGTTGGCACCTGGCCATAGGTCTCTGGGAGTTGGCAGCAGCATGGTCCCGCAAGTGTTCCTGGGTGCAGCTGGCACCTGGCCATTGCTCAGTGAGACCCTCCGCAGAGGGGTGGAGCAAGTCAAAGCCGCGGTCCCTCAGAAGTGGGAGGCTAAGGAAGGCAGCCACATCTGAGACAAAACTTGGGAGGGAGGTGCTGCCTGGGGCTTGGTCACAAACAGTGTGGAAGCGGGGAGTGGACAGAAGCCGAAGATGAAGGACAGGTGTGCAATTGCTGATTGGGGAGAACAGAGTTCCAACACCAGAGACTGGGTAGCTGGGTGAGGCCATTTTCACCACTCCTGTGCATGAGCATAGGCACCTACAAGCACCACAGCAATCCATCCCAGTAGGCTAGCAGCCCCATCTAGTGGAGAACGGAGTGTTACACTAAGCCCCGCCCAACTGGGCCAACCTCACTCTTCAAGAACACAAGTCTAACCACATTCTTAGGTTATGGACTACAAAGCGCTTCATAGTTTGATTTCAAGGGAAAACAAAGTAGTTTCATTCATATTTCAGTCTGTTAGCTGATCCCAATATTCAATTTTATTTCTTTCATTTTTTTTTCTTTTTCATTTCTTTTCTTCTTCTTGAATACAGAAAGAGGAAAAATTCATTTTTATTTTCAATTTTTATTAAAAATATTTTTCTTGAATTTTTTCTACCATATTTTTTACTTTTGTATAATTTTTTTCAAATTTTATTTTACTCCCATCATTTCAGTTTAGTCTACTTCAGTGTATACATTTTTTCAAATTTTCAACCGATTTCCTTTTTTTCCCTCCCTTTTTTCTCTAATCTATCAAGCCCCTTTCAACACCCAGACCAAAACACACCTAGGATCTAGCATCACTTATTCGATTTTTTTTGTCTGTGTGTTTGTTTTTAATTTTTTAGTTTTAATATTTTTTAATTTTAATTTTTCTACCTCATTAATTCATTTTCTCCCTTCAAAACGATGAAACAAAAGAATTCGTCCCAAAAGAAAGAGCAGGAAGAAACGACAGCCAGGGACTTAACCAACACAAATACAAGCAAGATGTCTGAAGCAGAATTTAGAACCACGATAATAAAAATACTAGCTGGAGTTGAAAATAGATTAGAACCCCTCTCTGCAGAGATAAAAGAAGTAAAAACTAGTCAGTATGAAATAAAAAAATGCTATAACTGAGCTGCCATAATGGATGGATGCTGCAGCGACAATGATGGATGAGGCAGAACAGAGACTCAGCGATATAGAGGACAAAATTATGGAGAATAATGAAGCAGAAAAAAAAGAAGGAGATTAAGGCAAAAGAGCATGATTTAAGAATTAGAGAAATCAGTGACTCATTAAAAAGGAACAACATCAGAATCATAGGGGTCCCAGAAGAGGAAGAGAGAGAAATAGGAGTAGAAGGGTTATGTGAGCAAATCATAGTGGAAAACTTTCCTAACCTGGGGAAAGACACAGACATCAAAATCTAGGAATCACAAAGGACCCCCATTAGATTCAACAAAAACCGCTCATCAACAAGGCATATCATAGTCCAATTCACAAAATACTCAGGCAAGGAAAGAATCATGAAAGCAGCAAATGAAAAAAAGTCACTAACCTAAAGGGAAGACAGATCAGGTTTGCTGCAGACCCATCCACAGAAACTTGGCAGGCCAGAAAGGAGTGGCAGGTATATTCAATGTGCTGAATCAGAAAAATATGCAGCCAGGAATTCTTTATCCAGCAAGGCTGTCATTCAAAATTGAATGAGATAAAAAGTTTCCCAGACTAGCAAAAATTAAAGGAGTTTGTGACCATTAAATCAGCCCTGAAAGAAATTTTAAGGGGGACTCTCTGAGGGGAGAAAAGATGAAAAAAATAATAAAAATGCATACATACATACATACAAAAAGCAATACATACATACATACAAAAAGCAATAAAGATTAGACGGGGCCGGAGAACACCACCAGAAACTCCAACTCTACAAGCAACATAATGGCAATAAATTAATCTTTCAGTACTCACTCTAAATATCAATGGACTACTTGCTCCAATCAAAAGACATAAGGTAACAGAATGGATAAGAAAACAATATCCATCTATATGCTGTTTACAAGAGACCCACTTTAGACCTAAAGGCACCTTCAGATTGAAAATAAGGGGATGGAGAACCATCTATCAGGCTAATGGTTAACAAAAGAAAGCCAGAGTAGTCAGACATATATCAGGCACTCTAGACTTTAAAATAAAGACTGTATCAAGAGATGAAGAAGGGCATATCATAATTAAGGGGTCTATCCACCAAGAAGACCTAACAATTATAAACACTTATGCACCAAATGTGAGAGTACCCAATACATAAATCAATTTATCACAAACATAAAGAAACACATTGATGGTAATACCATAAGAATGGAGGACTTCAACACCGCACTCACAGCAGTGGACACATCATCCAATCAAAAAATCAACAAGGAAACAATGGATGTGAATGACACACTGGACCAGATGGAATTAACAGATATGTTCAGAACATTCCATCCTAAAGCAGTGGAATACCCATTCTTCTCCAGTGCACATGGGGAACGTTCTCCAGAATAGACCACATAGTGGGACAAAAATCAGCCCTCAACAAGTACAAAAGGATCATACCATGCATATTTTCAAATCAGAACTCCGTGAAACTCAAAATCAACGACAAGAAAACATTTGGAAAGGTAACGAATACTTGGAGACTGAAGAACATCTTACTAAAGAATGAATGGGCCAATCAAGAAGTTAAAGAAGAAGTTAAAAAGTATATGGAAGCCAATGAAATGATAACACCACATCCCAAAACCTCTGGGACACAGTAAAGGCTGCCATAGAGGAAAGTATATAGCAATCCAGACCTTCCTAAAGAAGGAAGAAAGATGTCAGATATACAACCTAACTTTACTCCTTAAAGATCTGGAAAAGAACAGCAAATAAACCACCAAAACAGCAGAAGACGGGAAATAATAAAGATTAGAGCAGAAATTGATGCTATCGAAACCAAAAAAACAAAAAACAAACAAACAAACAAAAACCCAAACCAAACAAACAAAAAACTCCACGGTAGAACAGATCAATGAAAGCAGAAGCTGGTTCTTTGAAAGAATTAACACAATTGATAAACCACTAGCCAGTTTGATCAAAAAGAAAAAGGAAAGGACCCAAATAAATAAAACCAAGAATGAAAGAGGAGAGATCACAACCAACTCAGAAGAAATAAAAACAATAATAAGAGAATATTTTGAGCAATTATATGCCAATAAAATGGGCAATCTGGAAGAAATGGACAAATTTCTAGAAACATATACACTACCAAAACTGAAACAGGAGATATAGAAAATTTGAACAGACCCATAACCAGTAAGGAAATCAAATTAGTAGTCGAAAATATGCCAAAAAAACAAGAGTCCAGGGCCAGATGGCTTTCCAGGGGAATTCTACCAAACACTTAAGCAAGAGTTGCCACCTATTCTCTTGAAGCTGTTCCAAGAAATAGAAATGGAAGGAAAACTTCCAAACTGTTTCTGTGAGGCCAGCATTCCCTTGATTCCAAAACCAGACAAAGACCCCACTAAAAAGGAAAACTATAGACCAATTTCCCTGATGAACATGGATGCAAAAGCCTTAACAAGATATTAGCCAACAAGATCCAACAATACATTAAAAAAATTATTCACCATGACCAAGTGGGATTTATACCTGGGATGGAGGGCTGGTTCAATATCCACAAATAAACCAATGTCATATGTCACATTAAAAAGAAATAATAAGAACCACATGATCTTCTCAATAGACACAGAGGAAGTATTTTACAAAACACAGCATCTTTTCTTGATAAAAACCCTCAAGAAAGTAGGGATAGAAGGATCATACCTCCAGATCATAAAAGCTACATATGAATGACCCAATGCTAATATCATCCTCAATGGGGAAAAATGGAGAGCTTTCCCCCTAAGGTCAGGAACAAGACTGGGATATCCACGCTCGCCACTGTTATTCAACATAGTATTGGAAGTCTTAGCCTCTGCAATCAGACAACACAAAGGAATAAAAGGCATCCAAATCAGCCAGGAGGGGTCAAAATTTCACTCTTTGCAGATGACATGGTACTCCATAAGGAAACCCAAAAGATTCCACCAAAAAACTGCTAGAACTGATTCATGAATTCAGCAAAGTTGCAGGATATAAAATCAAAGCACAGAAATCGGTTGCATTCCTATTCACCAACAATGAAGCAATAGAAAGAGAAATCAAGGAATTGATCCCATTTACAAGTGCACAAAAAGCCACCAAATACCTAGGAATAAATCTAACCAAAGAGGTGAAAAATATATACAGTGAAAACTATAGAAAGCTTATGAAAGAAATTGAAGAAGACACAAAAAAATGGAAAAAGTGTCCATGCTCCTGGATAGGAAGCACAAATATTGTTAAAATGTCGATACTACCCAAAGCAATCTACATATTCAATGAATCCCTGTCAAAATAACACCAGCATTCTTCACAGAGCTAGAACAAATAATCCTAAAATTTGTAAGGAACCAGAAAAGACCCCAAATAGCCAAAGTAATCCTGAAAAATGAAACCAAAGCAGGAGGCATCAAAATCCCAGACTTCAAGCTATACTACAAAGCTGTAATCATCAAGACAGTATGGTACTGGCACAAGAAAAGACACTCAGATCAGTGGAACAGAATAGAGAACCCAGAAATGGACCCACAAATGTATGGCCAACTAATCTTTGACAAAGCAGGAAAGAATATCCAATGGAATAAAGACAGTCTCTTCAGCAAGTGGTGCTGGAAAAACTGGACAGCGACATGCAAAAGAATGAACCTAGACCACTTTCTTACACCATACACAAAAATAAACTCAAAATGGATGCAAGACCTCAACGTAAGACAGGAAACCATCAAAATCCTCGAGGAGAAAGCAGGCAAAACCTCTTTGATCTTGCCCGCAGCAATTTCTTACTCAACATGTCTCCAGAGGCGAGGGAAACAAAAGCAAAACTGAACTACTGGGACCTCATCAAAATAAGAAGCTTCTGCACAGTGAAGGAAACAATCAACAAAACTAAAAGGCAACTGACGGAATGAGAGAAGATATTTGCAAATGACATATCAGACAAAGGGTTAGTATCCAAAATCTATAAAGAACTTATCAAACTCAGCACCCAAAAAACAAATAACCCAGTGAAAAAATGGGAAAAAGACATGAATAGACAGTTCTCCAAAGAAGACATCCAGATGGCCAACCAACACATGAAAAAATGCTCCACATCACTCATCATCAGGGAAATACAAATCAAAACCACAATGAGATACCACCTTACACCTGTCAGAATGGCTAACATTAACAACTCAGGCAACAACAGATGTTGGTGAGGTCGTGGAGAAAGAGGATCTCTTTTGCATTGTTGGTGGGAATGCAAGCTGGTGCAGCCACTCTGGAAAACAGTATGGAGATTCCTCAAAAAATTAAAAATGGAACTATCCTATGATGCAGCAATTGCACTACTAGGTATTTATCCAAGGGGTACAGGTGTGCTGTTTCAAAGGGATTTATGCACCACAATGTTTATAGCAGTGCTCTCAACAATAGTCAAAGTATGTAAAGAGCCCAAATGTCCATCGATGGATGAATGGATAAAGAAGTGGTATATATATACAATGGAGTATCACTCGGCAATCAAAAAGAATGAAATCTTGCCATTTGCAACTAAGTGGATAGAACTGGAGGGTATTATACTAAGTGAAATTAGTCAGTCAGAGAAAGACAAATATCATATGACCTCACTCACGCAAGGACTTTAAGAGACAAAACAGATGAACATAAGGGAAGGGAAACAAAAATAATATGAAAACAGGGAAGGGGGACAAAACATAAGAGACTCATAAATATGGAGAACAAACAGAGGGTTACTGGAGGGGTTATGGGAGTGATGATGGGCTAAATGGGTAAGAGACATTAAGGAATCTACTCCTGAAATCATTGTTGCACTATATGCTAACTAATCTGGATATAAATTAAAAAATAAAATAAAATAAAAAGAACAGAATGAACTGACCAAACGTTTGATAAAAGAAAGAAAAATTTACATAGAAAACATACAGCTACCAAAAATCAGAAGTGACAACACGATGCAACAGACAGAGATATCGTGAGTAGGAAAATTAACACAGCCTCCAGAGCAAAAGGATATTATTTAGTGCCAGACGTTAGTGGAGCAATGTCTATAATGAAGGAAAATACCGTGAATTCCAAATTGCATATCCAGGAAACTGTGCTTCATATGTAAAGGCATCAGGAATATATATTATATATATACAATTGGTATGCAACAATTCAGGAAATACAGTTCTTCATTAATATTACAGATATGCATAATATGACTGGAAAGAAAAAGCTCCTCTATGCAAAGAACAGTATTAGGTGAGTTTTGATAGAATTCCCAACTTTCAAAAACGCTGATAATTAATCTAAGGTAAACATGCTTATTCCAGTTTTCCTCCCAGTAAAATTTCAAAAGTAGGAACGGGCCCTCCAACAACACCGGAGAGAAAAGATGCTAATGGCTTCTACGACAGGTTTCTCTATAACTAGGAGAGAATTAAGAAAGAAAACTTCCCTCTTCTTCACTTAGATACTTTTTGTCTCTTTTCATCTCATTGTCTTGGATGTGACTGTGGCATCTGAAATTTCTCCAGCCACCTGCTCTCAGTTTAAGTTTAAGGGCAACACTGGTCTTTGATAACATTACTGAGACTGAGATATTCATTGCAATATTCTTGGATCCTGCGCCATCTGTAGGCTTCTACTTATGGAAGACATATTTCCTAAATTTTTAAGGCAATTTAAGTGATTTTTAAAAATCCCGTTTCCAAAATCTTCTTACCTGCTATCATATGGTGTGAAAAGATTGATACAGATAAAGACATTCACTATAATGGAGCCTTAACTAACTGTGATGATAGTACTGAGAAATGGATACAATAGTTTATTTTCTGAAAAGACAAGTTCTATAAAATAAAACATAGTAAGTGCTATTAGCTCTCTTTAGTGATTGCAGATACCTGAATATTTTAGTTACGTTAAGAATGAGGGAAGAGGGGTGGAAGAAAGTATTCATTAGTTTATTAATTTTATCATTTCCATATCAGGGAATTAGTAGATGCTTTTCCCCTCACTGAAATTAATAAAATAAGAAAGGCAGGTTTAAGTTATGACTTAGGAAAAAAATTACTTCTGAGGGGATGAAAACAGTTTATCACTTCTATGAGGCAACAGATACACAAAGACAGAGAAAAAAAGGAAAAGAAAATAAGGAAGTAAAATATCTGATAAGGTGACAGAAATAAGACTGAACAGATGATCTATGAGGAGCAGATGGCTCTGACCTGTCTTCTCCTCCCATGGTCTTGGCAAATCGCTTAACCTTTCTGGGCCTCAGTTTTCCATTTATAAAATGGGAATAATAGTAACAGTAGCTATCTTACATTGTGGGGGGTGGTTAAATGAGTGAAGGCATATTCAGTTGATGGGGGCACATAGGAAACTTTAGACAAAAGTTGGTTTTATTGTTGTGGTGGTTCTTCACAAAAAGGAAGTCCCGATTATCATTTGTTCTTGAATCACAAGGCGTGATATTATAAAGCTGCCCATTTTCACTAACCTCTTAATTAAATATAATTACAATTTAAATCTTAACATGCTTTATTTTTTAGATTTGATAAGTCTTAGATCTCTTTCTGGTTTCTATATATCTATGTCTGTGTCAAACGGTCTTAATTATTATAGTAATTATACCCCACGAAAGAAAAGAAAGCATTAAATATCAATAGAATAAATGTAGATTATTATTATTTGTTTTTAACAAAAGCTGTTGGGTCTCTGGCTGGCCATTTGAAAAATAATTTTCTTACCTGGATTACAACCACACCTTGTAACTGGCCTCCCTACTTTCACCCCACTGGTCTTTGGCTGATTCTTAACAGAGGCAGATACCATTGCTCAAAACTCTCCATTGTCATCCTGTCTCATTCAGGGAATACAACCTGGAGAAACCTATGATCCAGTGCCTCTTTCTTCTGTGCCTCATCCTGTCCTTGCTAATCAGGTCCTGCTCACTGGTTTCCTGGCTGTACCTCAAACACGTTAGGCCCGATATCAGGGCCCTTGTGCTTCTTCTGTCTGTCTGAAATAGCTTCTCACAAAATTCAAAGCACCTGTACCCAAACCTCTTTCAGCTTTTGTGCACTCTTACTGAGTGTGCTAAATGAACAACCCTCCTAAATAATTGCTGTTGTACTCAGCAACGCATATTAATTAAAAAAGTAAAATAAATTTAAGAAATTGATTTTAGCTTAGTCTTTTGTAGGATATTTATTTGAAATAGGAAGTTGGTTTAGACTATTTTAGGGGCATTGATGTGGCAGCCTAATTAACTTTGGAGATTATTTTCCATTATTTTCCCCAAGTTTTCTTTTGAAGCACTACTTATAATATGTTTGATGTTTGCATATAAAACTGACATCTCTAGTTTTTCAGTGGCCTTGATATACAGAGGTAAGTAAATCAACGAAAGCAAAAGCCTAAATTAATAATGGTGATATTTATATTTAGAAGTGGATGATATAATTTTTCCTGAAAGGATGTTATACAATTTAAATATATATAAACAAGTGTATTTATACTTCCATATATAATATATAATTTCAAAACACATTAATTTCAAGGCAGACACCTTATAAAATTTTCTTAATGTTTATTTGCTTTTTCAGAGAGCGAGAAGGACAGAGTGCAAGCAAAGGAGGGGCAGAGAGAGAGGGAGACAGAATCCAAAGTAGGCTCTAGGCTCTGCGCTGTCAACACAGAGCCAGATGCGGGGCTTGAACCCACAAACCGCGAGATTATGACCTGAGCCAAAGTCGGACGCTCAATCGACTGAGTCACCCAGGCATCCCCCAAAACAGATACTTTGAAGATGCGAGAATATAATCAATGAAGGTAAATAATATTTAGCTTTTTTTGAGGTGTAGTTGACATACAGCACTGTATTAGTTTCAGGTATACAACATAATGATTTGATATTTGTATACATTGCCAAATGATCACACAATAAGTCTTAATACCATCTGCTACCATACCAAGGTACAAAACATCTTTTCCTGTGTTGAGAACACTTAAGATTTAATTTCTTAGCAACTTTTAAATTTGCAATAAAATATTATTGACTATAGTCATCATGCTCTACATTATATCCCCATTACTTCTATATTTTATAACTGTAAGTTTGTACTTCTCGATCCCCTTCACCCATTTTACTCAGCCCCTGTAGCCCCTCTCTCCGACAACTGCCAGTCTTTTCTCTGCATCTGTGATTTTTATTCATTTGTGTGTTTGATTTTTTTCAGATTCCACACATAAGTGAGGTCATATAGTATTTGTCTTTCTCTGTATGACTTATTTCTCTCAGCATAATACCCTCAAAGTCTATCCATGTTGTTACAGATGGCAAGATTTCATTCTTCTTTATGTCTGAGTAATATTCCATCATCAATATACATACAGAGCATTATCTTTATCCATTTCCTCCATCAGTGGACACTGAGGTTGTTCTTTTATCTTAGCTGTTATAAATAATGCTGCAGTGAACATAAGGGTTCATCTATCTTTTCAAATTAGTATTTTCATTTTCTCCAGAATATTACCCAGAATGGAATTGTTGGATCATATGGTAATTTTATTTTTAATTTTTTAAGGTGTTGCATCCACACGGCTCCTGAAACAGAATGCTACGGGCACCAGTGACAGTCACAACAAAGTTTATTGAAATGAGAGGCAAGGCCAACCGATCAGGACCAACACTCTTGATCAGAGTGCGGCCTCGAACAGCCGGGGTACAGAGTTTTTATGGCCGATCACATCTTTTATCATCACCTGGGAACAGAACAGAGAAACAGTTCCCAGATGAGTTAGAAACAGTTCCCAGATGAATTAGAAACAGTTGCTGGATGAGGAGATTATTTTAGACTTTCTGCCCCTAAGTTGCAACCAGTGGATCTCCTTGACCTTGCCTCTGATGCTCTTTTCTTTGAGCGTTTGTTTCCTTCAGTGGTGAAGCCTGATTTACAAGATTATAAAGCATAATTTACAAGAGTAAAGCAAGGCTGTTATCTCTTGACCTTCAGTGTCAGAACAAAGCTGTTATTTTTCAAGCTACAGTGTTAGCCTAACACTACAATTTAACCCTTACAAAAGAACCTCCATACTATTTTGAATAGTGGCTGCACAAGTTTATATTCCCACCAAGAGTGGACAAAGGTTCTTTTCTCCAACACTTGTTATTTCTTGTTCTTTTGATAATAGCCATTCTGATAGGTGTGAGGTGGTATCCCCTTGTGGTTTTGATTTACATTGCCCTGATGATCCATGATATTGAGCATTTTTCATGTGCTTGCTGGACATCTGTGTGACTTCTTTGGAGAAATGTCTATTGAGATCTTATGCCCATTTTTTCATTGGATGGTTTTCTTTTATTGTTGTTGTCATTGACCTGGATGAGGTTTTTCTGTGTATTTTGGATATTAACCTCTTCTCAGATTTATGATTTCCCAATATCTTATCCCATTCAGTAAGTTTCCTTTTTACTTTGTTAGCAGTTTCCTCCATTATGCAGAAGCTTTTTATTTTCATATAGTCCCATTGGATTACTTTTGTTTTTGTTTCCACTGCCTTTGGAGTAAGACCTGGAAAAAAATGCTTTATAGTAATGATTTAAAAGTTTGTATAGCAATACAATTATCTGATGGTTTTGCTACCATTTATAATTTTGGTATGTATTTAAAGATTAGATTCTCCATTAATTTTGTTTTGTGGGTGTTTGACCATTGCCCATTTTGGACCATGATGTTTTTAGTGCCTCATATCTAATGCTTATCATATTGAAAAAAATGCAAAGAATGGTGCACAGAATTACATGGCTCCATGTGTAAGGAAAGTCTAAATTTGTAAAATGAGTGTATTTCTTTTCTCAGCTGTTTTCTGGTAAGCTTACTTGTATAAGTGAATATGTATAGTCCACTATTACATATGAAATTCCTTAGGGATCTTTCAGTGCTTTTAGGGGAAATGTTAATGGGAAGTGTAGTTTGCACTTAAAATGTTGGCATATTTTAAAATACAATATTTTTAATAAAATATATTGAAAATGGAAGAGATTATGTTAAAGGACTCACTGCGCTTTTAGCCCCATCTTTGCTTCAGCTTTTTGTGTAATTAGCCAGCCTTTGTTACCGGGGCACTTTTGGACAATTGATGCTTTGGGGCATACACCTCAGTGCTCACACCACAGTGTTGATAAAACCTAGTTGATTGTAAATCCAGAAATCCTATCCAGAATGCCTTCACAAAGGTTTTGTTTCGCTGGCTAAGTGGAGATCTTTGCATTTTTTTGATGTTTCAATTCACAGAAGCCTGATAACTTGTACATTTCAAAATCAAAAACTCAAGAAGCCAAAGAGGAACTCTCTGTTGGATGTGGTATAAAGAGTACAGTTAAGTGGGAACATGGAGCAAATTATAGCGTTATTGTTTACTACAAGATCCAAAATGTTGGCTTGCATAAATCCAACGAATTAATCAACTCATTTGTTTTTGTTTAATTGTTTTATCAGGTTGTTTGTTTTTTTGAGCACCTACTAATTGCCATGAGGGCATAGCGGTTAACAAAACTGAGAAGGCCCTGCCCTCTAGTGGAAAGACATACAATAAACAAGTAAAATAAGTGCAAATTATGATTAAGTGCTGAGTTTTTGATGAAGGTTATAGGAATCTTTCAAGATTACATTCTAGAAAAACAAGCCTCCTTCTCTTTTTTTCTTTCTTAAATAGACTTGAGTATTAATAAATGTTCTTTAAATGCTTAATCCAGAGTACATCAATGGCTATTCAGTGTTCCACACAGTTGTCAATTGAAAAAAAAAAAGTTAAACAAATGGGTTGAGAGTTAAATATAGAATAACTAGAGACTTTATTCTTTTAAAAGGAATAGTGTTTGAACACTTTGAGCTTAAAGTGCTTGTGATTTTTGTTTAGTTAAAGTGATATGTATTTTTACTTGAAGGATATACTTATATACAATGAAATGTTACTTCTATCCAATTTTCCCCAGGTGTAAATACCAATGAGTGCATATACTGTTCCAAAAAAGTGAAAACTATCCCTATAACAACGTTGTTCAGCTTTGAATTTGCACACAAGTTGCATGTGTTTGATTAAAGCTATATAAAAAATATGTGATATATAAAAATTGGATGTGACTACTAATGGCATTCCCCCATTATTTTGTATAAATTAATATTCCAATAAATAATTTATGATGTTTACATTTTTATTTTGAAAAGTCCAAAGAATGTTATGAAGCAAGAAGTATCATAGTGTTTGAGATTCATAATGACGGAAAAATTTAAAGAGCTATGCTTCTAACTTGTCACTCAAATGAAAATATGAATGATTTTACTTTCAAGGAAATAGTAAGTTTCATAGGTACATATATTTTTTTATCATGCTTCAGATGCCTTTTACCAGTTAGAGTTAGAGTCTGTATCCATGGTTTAGAAGAAAAGCACAGCATGATTTGGGCAACAAGCGGCAAGTAGAAGTCTACCTGATTTAATTATTCATTGTTTGTATCTTTTTGGAGTGCTCAACTGCTTAAACAACCTAATAGGAGAAATAGACATGAAATGGTAGAAAAATTCTTATCCTTTTCTTCTCATCCTAAAAAGGGGAGAAAGGATTCTTATTTTCAATTCACTGCTCATACATTTTAAGGTTTGGAGCTGGGGTTGAGAGGGACTCTAAGAAAATGAAATTAATTTGAGTTTGGGGGTCGAGATGATCAGTTTGGAATGAAGAAATGAGACTCTCTTAGACATTCTTCCTGATGTAACCATCTACGATGCTTGTGGTCCCTGGGCCACCACCCAAGTCATATGGTTTCCTTCTCCTTTCTGATGCCATGGATTTGTTCCTCTGCTTCCCTTTCAGCTGCCATCATCTGCAGCTTTAACTGTGATTCTTCTTCTGTGGCCTACTGGGTAAGAAAATGAAATCCTTAATTTGAACCAAGTCTCCTACTCACAAAGCCCACATATTTTGTTGAGGTAATCACAAGCAATCTTACATGATCTAAATGTAGACATGCATCCACTCACAATAAAAACAAACAAAAAGTTATATTCCTCAGAAATGTTTACGATGATTAAATGTTATTAAATCTTTTTTTTTTTTTTTAAGGAGGAGGGTGTCTGCAGACAAAGACCAAGCAGTTCATGGATATGGGAGGAAATGGGATGAACTGAATGGAATGTCACTAGGTTTTGGACATTCCCAGAGCTTCCTCTGAGAATACGAGAGAATTGCATTTAAAGATATCAG
This sequence comes from Acinonyx jubatus, assembly GCF_027475565.1. NCBI lineage: Eukaryota > Metazoa > Chordata > Mammalia > Carnivora > Felidae > Acinonyx > Acinonyx jubatus. The sequence goes on along the minus strand of NC_069382.1, from coordinate 122,371,208 downwards.
AAACACACTAGTTGCAAATTATTTATAAAATTTTCTCACTGTCTGGTAGAGTTAATAATGTCCTTACATTTAAAGGTTAAGATTGATTGAAACACCTTTCTTTTTTTTTGCTATGATAGAGCAATACACAGTATTTACAATAAAATTCAGCAAACTTTAGATGTTTTCTTAGGATAGATTCTTAGTTGTGGAGTTATTCGTTCAGAGGGTTTTGTTTGTTTATGTCACTTGATGGATATGCGCTGCCAAAATACTATATTATACAAGCAAGCTCTGATCATATTCAATTTGCAGCATTGTCATCATAGTGATTATTTTGAAGTGAAAACATTTCTGTTAACTTAGTAAGGAAAATTAGCTAGCAGTCCTCCACCCTTTACACACACACTCAAAATCCTAGAACGATTCTAAAGAAATGTGCGGGGGGGGGGGGAAGAAATGTGTGGAGTTTCATTTCACATTTTCAAAGCAAATTACATTAAAAATAGTAATAACTTCATCTTCTTAAAAAAATACATGGTCTTGGTTTAATAAAAGTATTTGGATAGGGTGGCTATCCATACTTGGTTTCCTTAGCTTTCTATTTCCAGCATTTCTTGTGTTAAATAGTGGGCTTTTTAACAGAAAAGCATGCCGTCTATGGTGTAGTAGCAACTAAATAACTCCTCAGTAGATTTCTTAATATTCAGATACATAAAAAATGTCAAAAAATTGTCATCCTTTTGTTAACATATCCTGATAGTTCTGTGTGTGTGTGTTTAATTTTAATTTTTTACAAGCTAGTCCCAAGCCTTGTCATCATGTTTAAATGTTAAACATGCTTAAACATGTTTAAAGGTTTACATGGACAAAATGATTCACTGGTCTTAAAATAAGAGGTGAACATTTTAAGGTCTTTTCACTACTAGATGTATTAGTCTTCACGTTGCCTAAGACGTTGCCAGATCAGGGGTGCAGGTCTTCTCTTCATGGCTTCACAACATGGCAGTCTAGGTGTCAGCCAGGCCACTTTCCTTTCTGGAACTTCTCATCCTTTTTCAAACTCATGTGGCTATTGACAGAATTCAGTCCCTTGCTGTTATGTTGATGGAAGTCCCCACATTTTTGCTGGCTGTCAGCTAGGGATTCCTCTCAGCTCCTACAGGCTCACTTACTCTGAGGTCCATCCATTCACAACATACCCACCTACCTCTTCTGTCAATGGGAGAAGCTTTTACTCTAGTCTATTCAGATGGGGTCTTATATGATCTACTTACGGGGGTGACTCTCTCACCATTTTTGTCATATTCTATTGGTTTCAAGCGAGTGCCTGGTTCTATTGGACTTGAAAGGGAATAGATTATAAAAGAGCGTGCATGATTCACTGAGGTTCACCTCAGCATAGTGCCTCCCACACTAGACAATAATATGACTGCATTTAACTGCTCTGGGATCTATCAAGCTAACTGTTAAGTACTCCCCCATTCCAGAGTCGTGAGCTGATTTTCTTACCACTCTACTCCAACTGTCTTACCAGAACTAAGGATCTGGTCAGCATAGACTGACTTTCTAAATATCATTAGTTGTTTTTGTTTTTGTTTTTTTCTTTATAAGAAAAATAATGTCTAAACTATATGGAGTATTTTCTAATTTTTAAAGAATTTTTATATAATTATTTTACTGTATCCAAAAATTCAGTAAAGTTTTAGTTATATCAATTCATAAGTAAAGATACTTTTGCTCAGAAGTTAAACAGTCATCTGCCTGATTTAGTGTAGCTTTACTGAAGACTTGTGATTGGATATGATGAGTTTTAGACTTTTCTTAAATTAGAATGACCAGACAGTGGCTTCCATGAGTTCTTTTGTTGGATTGGGTCATCAGTTTGGCTATTTCTCATTTTGATCCAATCTGTCCAGTGCAAAAGGCAAAATAAAGATAATACTTGGACTTGTTACAACTGTGAACATTTCCACTCATGCATAGGACTTTTTTTTAAAGGAGATTTGAGGAAAGGTATTAAATAAATACTATATATGGTTTTCAAGAAAAAATAGTAGCTGAGCATAAGCCAAAAGTCAAGAGGTAAAAGTTAAATAGGTAAGAAAACTATGCTAGAAACAAATGTCAGCAAGAAAAGACAGAGAAGGAAAAAAAGTTTTACTTAAATTTAGAAGAAAAATTGCTGACTTCATTTCAAGATTGTATCAACTTGAAATTTGCTGGCTGTGAATTATAAATACTGGGAGCCACAATTTTAAAGTTATAAATTATGTGAGGAAATGCTCCCTTCTTTGCCTCAAGGTCTGAGACTATTGTTAGCTCACATTTACCCTTCACCACTAGATTTTTAAAAACCTCCATTAAAAAAAGTTTTTGATTACAAAGGCTGAATTACATTATTTTATACTGAAATATATCACTTAGACTGAATTATACTCTCCTTAGTATCAAGAAAAACATCTTAAGTTAAATGAACACAGAATGGGAAATGCTCATGCTAATAATACACATGTAATAATTACCATAATGAAAAATGTATACTTTTCCTTATTTTTTACATGGAGAACATAAACCTATTCATAGGAAAAGGGTTGAGAAGTTAGAGGCAAGTAGAAATGAATAGAGCTAGTTTAATAAATTATAATTATTAAACACAACTGATTATTCATTCCTGTACTTATTTATTAAGTTGTCATTGTAATAAAGAAAACTACGCACTTGACTAATGTACTCATCATCAGACAGGACCTCAACATTAAATGTCCCACCACACAATAACATCTCTTTTTGAATTTCACAAAGCAGAGCTATAATTTTTCTCATTAAATAAATCATTGAAATAAGAAGTTGTTAAAGATGCCAAGCTTTATAAATTTAAATCCAAGACATCATAAATGACTAGCATCTCAGATTCTATTTAACAATCTGTGATTCATTTTTCTAAAACATACAGCTTGTAGATACAGCTGATAGATTTAACAAACGAATCATGTTATGTTTTATTTTGCTGTAATAGACAGATATCGATCTTGTGATATAGAACGAGTAATGTCCTTGTCTTGCAGCTATTGAGAAGTTTCCAAATATTTTCTCAATGTTTGAATAGTCTACCCACTTGAGAAATTTTTACAAAGCCATCTCCAAGGATTAGAAATTGTCAAAACTAACCGAGAACATAAAGTCTAAAAGACAAGCTTAAGGGAAATCTGAGACTCTCCCAAGAGCCCAACCTTTAAAAGCCTTCCCAAGAGCCCAACCAGTTGACATCTACATGCTCTATACCACCGAAAAGTGTCCTGCATTGTGCCCATATCTGTAAGAAAGGCTATTGAAGTAGGTATTCTAACAGGGCACACTGGAAACCCCTGTTCCCACTAAAAAAGTTGCTTCTATTTGCAAAGTAGAAAAAATGAATAGCGAATAAGTGACTAACAATGTCTGCCACTCCTATGGATGTGCACATATGTTTCATAGGACTGTATGACTAGAGATAAATGGGCAAAGAAATACAGCAATCTGCTAAGATTAATTACACCACAGGGGTGGGAATGGAGGTTAGAAGACTGTTAACTTTTTACACTATTTGTGTACTGTTTCACTTATTACAATTAGAACACATGCTCTTTTTATTTCAAGCAAAATGAATGGAAATAAATGAAAAAAAATTGGATGAAAACATGTCACCAAAATATTGAAAAATACTAATTACTGAATTTACTTTAAGTTGTGGAGTGTAGGAAGGAAGAAGACCACACTCAGAGAGACGTACCTGCTATGGTCATTGTAGCAAGATCCTGTAGTTGTGCATAAGACTGTGGATTCCATTCTAGGGCCAAAAAGAAGCCACTGAAATTCTTTAAGAGGAGGTTTTCATTTAATAAAAGTTACTCCAAAAAATGTGAATATTAGGTTATAAGAAATATTCATAGACCAATTCAGCAACTCTCCTAAGGGTCCCAGAGGAAGATGTTGAGAATCTGAACTGAGCAGATGACAGGTAGAGAGAAGATAGATATGACTTGTGTAAAGGAAACAAAATCAACATTCTCCTTCTTATTTGAATTGAAAAATTACTGATGTCATTTGCTTCATCTGATAGAGAAAATAATGTGTATTAATAGTGAGTTTTACTTAATTTAAAATAGCCACTTTTTTTCCAGTTTTGTAAACTACATTTAGGTGTCATGAAACAAATGTGTGAAGAAATCTGTATTACAAGTAATGAACATATGTTTGCATATTGGATAGCACATTTTGCCATAAACACATTGTACGTAAGAACATTTCACACCATAAAATTGATCAATATGCTTATTCAAGATAAAGATTTAGCTCAAAAGTACCTCTAAACTTTCTGAAAAATGCATAATTCATGTGACTATATTGTAAGGACACGTATGGGGTGTGCATTTGTTAGTGTTGAATGTTTTATTTGACCTAATGTTTAAATGTTAAGTATTATATTAATACCTTAGGCTTTTCAAAACACCGTAAGTCATTGTGTTAGCCAGGAGAGTCTAGGCTATCCCTCAGTAACAACCCAACATGAATCTCAATGGCTTAAAACACATGGGAAAAGAATTAAAGGTATATTCCTAAGGCTATAAATTCATCTAGGTTTTCCTCACAATAGGGTCCAAGTAAACGGAACTTCCTTTATCTAGGATATGCTTGGTCACCATGGCAGAAAGAAGGCAATATACTATACATTGTCTCTTAATGGCCTCTACCTGGAAGTTACACATGTTCTTTGCAGGATATTTCACTTATAAAAGCAAGAAGTGAGGACATTTTTAAGTTCCATAAACGGATATATAATCCTACCATGTGCCCAGGGAAAAAAATTTAAAGTTAAAGGTCAACCAAACTAATATCTACCATTGTAATGCATTACTTTCCCTTTCACTAAGAAGAGATTTTGACAAGCAAAAGAAGAAAAAGAAAATCCAGGTGGAACAAAGTTTCTATCCATGTACTTAACATTAGCACATTTGGGATAAGTATGCTCAGTAACTGAGACTTGAATGGACATTAAATGTAATGTCACATTGGCTTTATAAAAATTTTAATTAAGGTAGAAATATGGAAGAGAATCAAACTCATATCTCATCTCAAAAGTCTTTAAAAAATACAGACTTCAGTCCTAGTTGGTAATGAGCTCTTATACAAGCCATTTATATGTTCCATATTATGAACAAGCATACACCACATTTTAATATTTTTATAGGTTGCAAGGAGAAACTTTCCCCAAAACTTTCCCCCAAAAAAGACTAAATTTAGAACAGAATTGGAACAAGGATTTTTATATAGTACTATCTGAAGTAGTTATTTTTGAAGTTTTAGTTACTATGCTTTCTCGAATCTCTAAAATTAGAGTGATTGGTGAGAAACAAAATTTTCCATAAGTGGTACAGCATACCAATAGGCATATGCTTAATTTTATTTTATTCAGGTCACAAATAATGAAAATTACAAAGAAAATAAAAACAGACACCATCTTTTCCTTTCAACTAATAAGTGTACCTTCTTCTTCTAAAAAGCAGATGTATGTGTTAGTGTCAAGACACTTAAAGCCTTCAAATATTATTTATGTAATGATATCAATAATAACAACCATATATTGTACTGAGTACTTTCTGACTATCAGGGATGATATAATAGTTATTTTACATATGTATGTTCTGTAATGTATATAAAATATCCCAGGGCTAAATATCACATCATAGCAATATATATATATATATTCATCTTTCAAAATGTGCAATTCAGCATTTTTTAGTATTTTGAAAGAATTGTGCAACCATCACTCCTCATTTTAAACCATTATCATCATACCCAAAAGAAACTCCATACCCATTACATGAATAATATACACCATTACATGGCCATAACACCTTTTTATACATTCATCAGTGACAGACTGTTTCCACTTTTTGTCTGTCAGATACGATAATGCTGATATGAACATTTGGGTTTAAATTTTTGTGTCAACATCTTCCTAATTTTCTAAATATATATCTATGAATGGAATTGCTAGGTGATTTTGTAACACTGTATTTAACTTTTTGAGGGACAGTAGAACTGTTTTCCATGTTGGCAGCACAATTTATATTCCCATCAGTAATGTAGAGTATTCCAATATCTACACAACTTCGTCAACACTTGTTAATGTCTGTGGTCTTGACTGTAGCCATCCTGATAGGTATGAGTCAGCATCTTCATTGTCATTTGACAATTTCAGAAATTAGCATATTTTCATGTGCTTCCTGGCCATTTATATATTTTATTTGGAGAAAAGTCTATTCAACTTCTTTGGCTATTATTTAAATTGGGTTGTCTTTTTATTGTTGAGTTATAAGTGTTATTTATATAACAAGTTCCTTATTAGATATGTGGTTTGCAAAAAACTTCTTTATTTGGAGGTTGTATTTTCATTTATTGATGGTATTCTTTGAAGATCCAATATTTCATTTTAATAAAGTTCAATTTATCTATTTCTTCTTTTGTTGCTAATACTTTTGCTGCCATAGCTAAGAAATCATTGCCTAATCGAAGGCAAAGAAGATTCACCCCTATGTTTCTTTTAAAAGTATTATAGTTTTAGCTTTTATGCCTAAATCTATGAATATTTTGAATTAAAATTTTGTATGGTCATGAGTTAGAGGTCCAATGTAGTTGTCGTGCATGTGGATTTACAGTTGTCGTGGCACCATTTGTTGAAAAGACTATTCTTTCAGACTTCTTGGCTAGCTCAGGCTGTAGAGCATATGACTCTTAATCTCAGGGTTGTGAGTTCAAGCCCCACATCAGGGGCAGAATTTACAAAAAAAAAAAAAAGACTATTCTTTCCCCATTTAATTGTCATGGTGCCTGTCCTAGATCACATTCCACTTTTACATATGAACAAATGGAGACTAAGAAAATTAAATATAATGTCAAGATATATAATGTCTTATAAATAACAGATACATTATTTTCAAGCCTGAATTGTCTGGCTCTAAAATCTTTCCACTAAACCAGAAGCTCCTGGGCTCTGGATCCTGGAGTTGGGGGTGGCCACAGTACACTTTGAGTTATTACCACATATGAATCTAGATACCTGCAATTTAAGATCTGTCTAGTGAGTGTTTTTAAGAGTGCAACTACCATAATATAAGGAATTCATAATAGTTTTTGATATTCAAAGAGAAACTAAACATATATGTATACACGTATAGTCATATATTAATATATGTATACATATATAATTTGTCATTTATGGTATATATGTATATATACAGAGTTTATGGTTTGTGGTTTATAGTGTATATATATGCGTGTATATATATACACACACATACACACACATGTAGCTTGTGTGTATGAAAAAATACATGCATAGTGTTATACCATACCATGCTTTTTATTCTTTGAAAATAATATTTAGGAATGTTGGGAGATAACATTTTATAGAAATGTCTTATTTTATGAGACATTTGCTGTTCACCATATTAACAAAGCATTGTAATATTTTGAGTGCATAAAATAAATGGATATTTACTGGTATTTCAAAGAACAATAACTGATATTTTCATTACAAACTAAAAAATGTTTACTTAAGAGATGACTAATTCTTTCCAAATGTCCAGAAGTCATTTAACTCAGGAACGTGTTTGTATCCATTTGAGTAATTAATGCAAGGTACAGGGATCCTTAAACTCAAATGTTGAGAACAGGAGAATTACAAATTATCATGCTTTCTGGTAGACAGCAAAGCTCTTGAGATAAAACTCTAAGAAGATGTGTTAAAAATACAAATATCAATACACTTTAGTGAAGTTTGAAAAAGTATTTAGATGAAAACTAACAAAAAAAATGGTTTCTGTATTTGTGATTTGAAGTATAAGGGACAGAAGAAAAAGTTACTGATATAATACAGAAGATATTAATTTTTTTCCTCATAAATACTTCTACTCCACTTATTTGGAGCATGAGAAGAATGACTTTTAAATACCAGGTTTATTTTTTATATGGTCCAGTTGACCTTTGCATTCTACACTTAAGTTTAAAGTTTTGTTCTCCCTCCCCTCACCCTGCTCCCCTCTCTCTCACTGTTCTCTCTCCCTCCATCTGTCTTAAGTAAGCTCTCTATCTTCCCCCCTTGAACCTCACACTCCCAGGTGTAAATTTATAATAATATTCCTCAGCATTATTGCGAATATCAACAAGATCAATATAAACAAAAAATATATGAAAACTGTGTATAGCTATCTAAATGGAATTTTTATAACACTTATGACTATCTGAAAGTATCGGTCCATGTATTTTTGAATAATATTTTCCTCCACCTTGTATTTCTGGTTCACCACTATCCAATTGATTTTAACAGTGACTTGCACTGAGTAGGGATTCAACAAATGAGAGAATTCTATAGGTAATATGTTGTTGGAGTTATTATTACTAGATAAAAGCCTGCAAATGAGCAGTTACTCACATACTGTTGAGTGAATTGTGTTCTCTTATATTTCAATGTCAGCATACTGACATTTTACATATTACAAAATGAAAAAGAAATGTAGGGAAAAAAAGATTTTTATGGATGCTTTTAATGAGGTAGTTCTCAATGAACCCAAATACCAAACACTAGCAACCTACTCATAATAGATATATTCATAATTTGAGTGTTTGATTATATTTGTTAAATCGTTTGGTGGAAAGCTCCGTTACCATTTTTGTTTTCATCATTGATTTCAGTAGCAGTAAATCAACTTAACAATACTCATTTTTACCCACTTGGAGATCTACACTAGCTCCTGAATCAGCAGGTGACCCATTAATTTAAGAGACTCATTAGACATAATCAATATGACTTCAGTGCCTTTACTAGCTCTAGAGTCTTAATATTCAATGTCTCTGAAAGAATCAAGATTATGAATTTCATTTAAACTATATTTACTGGTAGATTATACATTTTATCTTAAGGTTTATTCCAGTCATTTAAACCATATTAAAGGTATCATTCTTAACTTGATGTTACAACTTATTTAGCAATTTATATTATGCAAATGGATATAGAATATGGAAAATAATAACTATTAATTTTATAATTTAAAGATATTTTCTAACATAAAATCCAATAAACCACAAACAAAAACAATAAATGAAATACTGAAAGTAATTTCTCCTAACTCTTCTAAATATTAAAATGTGTCAAAACAACAAAAGAAAATCCTGGGGTTTTCAGCGTAAATATCAACTAAATACATTAAATGAAATAAAATGCATATATAAAAGCTAACATAAAATGTTAACATAAAAAAGAGAGCCCTAAAAAAAGGTCAGAACAATGGCTGATGTAACAGTTTATATGAACTGACAGAAAAAGCTAAAGACATTAGCTTCATTAAGCCTATGCTTTGGAAATATTTAACCTATGTTAGGGGCTACAGGATATTATGATAAAATTTCTGAGTAAGGGTATGGAGCTATTTAAGCTACCAATTAAACAAATAATTACCACAAATTAACAGTATGCAGGGTGATTCTAGTGTTAAAGCAGTCCCTGTCTAATAGGGCAGAGTGAAAAATTTAACAAGTCTGATAAAGAGACCTACTTCTGTCTTGGCCTTTCTGCAGTTTCAAATTGTGTCACCTTAGTTTTTTATCATTTGCTGATTTTTGTCTGAGACTCATTCTTTATCAAGTTTAGCAGCCACTTTGCTCATACAAGGAAATTTATGCACATTTTTTACATAAAATTTGACATTAAATCCCAACTGCCTGAGTTTGCAATTGCATCAGACATTAAGAGTTTTCATCAACTGAGGAATAATAATAAGAAAGGAAGAAAACCTTACTTTTTGTGCTACTTGAAATAATCCCTTTGTGCAGAAGTAATTGATGCTGCTGTATATTTAGCGCATACCCCCAGCAAATAGAGTTACCTTTGAAATTTGTGTTAGTTAGAGTACTAATACCATGGCAGTGTGCAAATAAATCATAGCTAAAAATACTGGTACTTTCTCATATTGGTATACTCCCTCCAATGTACTCTTTTTCAAGATAGAGAAGTTTTGAAGGCTAATTATAAAATAAGATATTCCAATGTTTACACACATTATTTTCATACTTAGTGTATATTGTCAGTAGTCTTTCCTGCTGTATCACATGATGGTATTTAGGTTATGTCAGCATTACAACATGTATTGTAAATTGTATTTTTATATTTTGGAGTAATTCAAATAATTGAATTATCACTTTGTTAAAGGTTATTTAGAGCTGCATTCTAAAACCACATGGAATTCTTGCAATTTTAAATAGTAGGTCTTTAAAGGGGTGTCTGGGTGGCTCAGTTGGTTAAGCATCAGACTTTGGCCCAGGTCATGATCTCACGGTTTGTGGGTTCGAGCCCCACATTGGGCTCTGGGCTGACAGCTCAGAGTCTGGAGACTGCTTTGGATTCTGTGTCTCCTTCTCTCTCTGCCCCTTTCCCGCTTGTGCTCTGTCTCTCTCTCTCTCTCAAAAAATAAATAAACATTAAAGAATTTTAAACAGTAGGTCTTTAAATCTGTTTCCTGATCCTTTTATGGTTTTTGATTTGTTATATTTCTTTATAGGTCAATTTTGATCCAATAGTTCTATATAATGTTATAAATTTCCTTGCGATCTTGTAGTTTCTTATAAATATTTTTATAATCATTTGCAAATTTGATTCTATTTTTTATTTCATTACCAATTATAATTTTACTGTGGCTTTTGTTTTTAGTCAAGGCAACTGAGAGTTTCTTTATTGTACTTTACAAAAAACCAGTTTTTATATATATTTTTAATTTATCTACCAGTTTTCTTTCAATTAATTTCAATGGGAGAAATGTTGAACAGACTGTGCCATAATCATTATTTGGAATACTATGTTGCTTTTAAAGATATTGAATTAGATGTATAATCATTGATATATATACATATATATCATATGGGTGTATATATCTATCCATAATGTATTATTAAATGCAAAAACAAGTATTTATGAACAATGCTAAAAAAAGGGCTTCTATGAGTACCTTTTGAATAACTTTGAAAACCTTGATTACCTTTTGAAAATACACATGAAAACTATTAACTGTGTATGTGTTTGAATGCTTTTGTATCTGATAATAATCCCATAACACTTTTCCCACAAAACAAACATGAAAAACTTTAAAAAGGGGGAAAAATTACAACAAGTAAAATTTTGCTGTTCTATACAGGGCTTTTGTTTGCTTGCAATCCATTCCAATAATTTCAAATAAAACTAGACAGGATGAAAAAATACAAAAATCTCAAGGCTTCTGTAGATTTTGAAGAAGGAGATGGACAATCTTCAGTTGAATGGGTACAAGGTTGTGGGAGATCAGGAATCTCTCACCTCCACATCTTAGAGCCATAATGTCCCTTCTATAGCTATGTCTTTTTGCATGTTCTTTCCTGACAGATTTCCTCTTACTTGTGCCCCCATACATGTCCTAGAACTCATTTTCTTTCTTTCTTTTTTAGAACTCACTTTCATAACATGACTTTAAGGGACAAGTTCTACCCCCAAAAGCATAGTTTCTTAGTTTTTCAGATTTTAATCAATTGATCTGTATGTCATAAATAACAAACCAGCTTGTGAATTGTTTCTCGTCCATTCCAGAATCAACTTCTGGTCTGGTCGTCTGTGGCTGAAGGTGTTAATTTCTTGTTCATTGCAAAGAAGCAGTGGACAAAGATTTCCTTAGAAACGTGTTCCCCACATAGATGGTATGAATTTGTAGCTCCGCATGGCTTTTTATAAACACTTGGAAAACAACTGAGCAATAAAATGAAATTAAAGCAGGGTTTAAGGATATAAAGCCAATTGTATCATGAGATTGGAGAGAGTATGCCTTTTGAAAGAGAATTATGTAAGGAGCCATTGCCATAAATTAATGTTCTAACTTACCCCAAATTTTCAAGAAAAGAAAATAGGACTTCTTTTTCAGAACCTATAAAAATTTAACAAAATTCTAGGTGATTTAGGTCTCTTTCCAAGAGAGAAAAAAATATGCTGTCTTTTCCAAGACTTAAACCAGTACTAGGCCTAAAGCCTTTATCTTTGAGTGGTGACATAACTTGAGTCACTGAATACATGTTCTGTGAATTATTTTAGCTAGTCATAAGAACTTGGATCATTAATGACTTTGCATAAGATCCCTAACTTTAGTTCTCTACCTGGCTTATGTAAATATCTAATTATTTCTTCTGTGAAAATACCTACTTAATACCCACAATACCCAAAAATTTACCCATGAGGACAAACTGTTTAAGCAATGATTTTGTAGCAAAGAAGAAAATGGTGCATATTCCCTAGCCCCTCTTCTCTACACTTGATTCCATAATTTGATACTCTCAAGCTCTTTTCATCGTACTTTGGGGAGAATGAGCAGTATAAAATAGTTTTTAAGGCTCTGGAAACAAGTCTTTAAGTTACATCCTGATTTCCATTAAATAACTATGTGAACTTGAACAGTTCACTTTAGCCTTCATTGCCTCAGTTTCCTCAACCACACAAAGGGAGCAATAGCACCTAATTCCTAGGGTTGTAATACATTTTAAATGAGTTCTTTAAATCAAATTTTATAGAACTCGTTAAAATCTATAAAAAGCTCAGTAAATATTCAGTGCTTTATGATAGCAGAAATTTCTCTTTAAATTTGACTGACTTGGTTTTTCCCGATTCATGCCTGAAATTTTGAGTTTCTTGTTCAAAGAAATTTGAAGAGCAGAGTCAGATCTCAGAAAGTCATTAAAAATACACACAACCACACACATGCCCCACCTCCCCCCCCACACTTGTATGTGCACATGCACAAACAGAACTTAATATACCCAACTGTAGGACATTTTATTAACTTAAATATATGTTTTTACAATTGTTTCTATTTAAATGTAATAACTAAATTGTTTGTTTTTCTTAGTGAAAAAAATTGTGTTGTTTCTCTTAGTGAAAATAATTATACTTTAAATGGAAAAATACATATGGCCACCAAGCAAAGATTATCCACTTTTTTCATTAATAATTATGTTCCTAAGTATTTTTAATAATAAATTAGACTTCAATCCTTCTTTTCCCAAGGAGGAAGATATCATAACAATATTCTCTAAAAATTCTGCTTCCATATACACGTGAGAAAGTTAAATCTTGGACTATAATGACAATTAAAACCACAGGTAAAGTTTGAGTCCCTGGTGATGAACAAGAATAAATGATCCTGAACTAGGAAAGGAACCAGATGAAGGCACCTAGTCACGAGCAGACACCTATAAATCAAGCTATAAACTAAGGACGCAAATGAGAGAAAACTGGGTAAGTGACAAGAAAGGAACACTCCAGAAGCAGACGAGTATTGCTCAGAGACTGCAAACTTAGAAGGCAGCTGTCCTCATGGGTTGTCTACATGTGAGAATTCTGCCAAGGTGGATGACTCACTACCTTCTCTATACATTTTTAGGACTTCACTTTGGCTTTTCTCTCTAAAAAGAAAACCCTTCCTTAAATAACCCCAACTTCTTTCCATCATCCAAGGCCAATGCCTTTGTTAAAATTTTCATAATAATTAATGTTTTCTTATTCTAAATTCCAATAATAGATTACCTATGCCAATTATGGAATATCCTTATCTATCTTACAATTTCTTGTATCTATGGCTTACCCCGCTTACTGATTCTGCAAAACAAAGAACTGAATATTATTTTTGTATCTTCAAATGTGCAGTGCTGCATATGTAATATTGAATATGGAAGGGTAAAAGTAAAACAGGCGAACATGGACTATCAGTAATATTTAATATATATTATCACTACCACAGGAAGTATTTAAGACTCTCCACAATTATAAAAATTGCTATGGGGGATTGGGCCCAAAGAGGTTAATTATGTTGACTAAATATGTTAGCAAAACTAGAATTTAAACTCAGGCCTGTTTTCTGAAACTTCCTGCCAGTTAAGTAGATATATGATAGCTAAATAAATCTACACAAGAAGGGCAGATTAATGGATTAATGTCAATTTAGATAGGCTTCCCTAGTAAAATAATGCAGCTTCTGTTCCCATCCTTTTGATGTTCCATTTCCCTTTATTGAAGAGATGAATTACAGCTGAGAAAGCATGCTCATAAAATTTTTACATGGCACAATATTGCTGTTCCTTGCCTCCTTGGCTCTGTTCATGCTATTCATTCTGTCTAGAATGTCATTCTTTCCCTTGTATGGTTGATAAATACTCATTATTCAATGTCCACCTCCAAAGTCAATTCTTCTGAACGATCATCCCCATTTGCCTTGCTTTCACAATAATCAGAACAAAATCGCACTTTCTCATTTGAGTTACTGCTGAACCTGTGATTAACCTAGTCTCTGAGGCTCTTATCTTCTAATGACTTCTCAGGCTCCTGCATTCCTGCCTGCCCCATTCATTCACAAGACCCAGCCCAGCTGGTCTTTTGTAGTTCCACAAAGTGCTGAGCTGTCTCCCTGCTCAGTGCTCTATTTCAGCCTCTTCTGTTTACCTGGAATATTCCCCAGTACCCTCATCTTCCCTTACGTAACAAGTTCTTTACACTTTGGTTTCAGTTTAAATGCCACTTTCTTAGAGAACCATTTCAAACCACCCAACTGAGTCTTTTCCTGCCATTTACTTTTGTGTGTTTTCATCAGAGCACATTCAAATATTTCTAATTGTTTATTGTATCTATATATTTAATATTTATATCTCTCATTGATGATAAAATCCAAAAGATAAGGACTACATCTATGTTGCTCATCAAATTATGAACAAGAAACATTTATCATACACTTTTCTTTGGTCACTCTATTTACTGGTATAGCAGCATTTACTCGAAGTCCAAACTGGAAGCTGATTTCAATTGATTACTATAACTTTTGAAATCCATCTAGTACTTATACAGGCATATGATATCCACTCAGAAACTGATGATTATCTGGATAAAATAAGTGATTATTCTACTTCACTATCATCCACCACATGCCAACAATGGACTAAACATTCTGGAAATAAAGACCAACCTGGAAGACGCCTGAATTGACTACATCTCCTCAGACGTTCACTGGGACATCTTACCAACCCCTAAAGGGACCAATATTTCAATCTGGTTAGTTCCCTACCTACTCCAAGAGTCCTCCCTTGCTCCACCAGATTGCTATAGGAGCCTAAAGTGTCTGATGGCCAATTGTTGAAATTTGTTTTCTCCTATGCACCAGTTTTGTACAACTATCTTTTTTCTTTCACAATTGTCCCAGTCTCACAGATGTGTGCACTTAGAAATACTAAAAACAAAACAAAGAAAAACAGGCACTCAGCCTGGCTCATCAGTACTACCTAGAAAAAAGCATTTGCATTCCTTTCAGTAAATATCAAGAATAAATAAATAAATAAATAAATAATAAATAAATAAATAAATAAAGTGAGTAAGTGATTATTAATAAAGAATTGTATTAGGCAGAATAATTGCTCCCTAAAGATATCTATGTCTTAATATCTTAATCTCTGGAGCCTATGAATATGTTATGCTACATGAGAAAAAGATTATGTTTAAAGACTTTAAGGTTGGGGAGATTATTTGGATTATCTTGGTGGATTTGTTCTAATCACCTGAGTCCTTAACAACAGAAACTCTTTCCCAGCTGTGGCCAGAGTGTTGAGGCAACAAAAGAGTCAGAGAGATGCACTGTTCTGGCTTTGAAAATGGAGGGGGTGTTAAAAGATAAACCGAAGCATATTAATATTTTCAAGAGTTTGTTTAAGTATACATCGATTTGATTGGGGCAGCACCAAATGGAAAGTAGTTCGGCATGCTTCACCAGCAGGAGCTAGGGCAAAAGTTTTTAAAAAGAAGGCACAGAAACAAAGCAAGAAAATGTTGATTGCCTACAGTATAGGTAGTCACTTTATCTGGGAAAGCTTAGTTGGCTGTTTGTGATTATTTCTAAATTTCATTTTCTTGGATTCACGTACGTTGACTGGCTCGGATTTTGGGTTACTTACACAGGCTATCAAGACAGTAAAGCCACTCCAATCTTATGGCCTCTTTATGTAATTGCTTTAACAGGAGCCATGAACAAAAGAATGTGGGTGGCCTATAGAAGCTGGAAAATGCGAAGAAATGTATTCTCCTCTAGAGATTTTAGAGACGAACACAGTCCTAGAAGCACTTTGATTTTACCTCAGTGAGACCCATGTCAAACTTCTGACCTACAGAAGCATAAGATATTTTGTTTGTTGTTATCTTAAGTCATTAAAATATGGGAATTTTTTCACAGCAACAGTACAAAAATGATTACAGAAATATATAATACATAAGTAAGGTGACAATTCAGATACAGAAAATTCTTTTTCTTTAAATTAAAAAAAATTTTGTTTAATGTTTTTTTTATTTATTTTTGAAAGACAGACAGAGCACAAGCAGGAGAGGGGCAGAGAGAGGGGAGACATAGAATTGGAAGCAGGCTGCAGGCTCTAAGCTGTCAGCATGGAGCCTGACATGGGGCTCGAACTCAAGAACCAAGGGATCATGACCTGAGCCAGAGTCAGACGCTTAACCGTCTGAGCCACCCAGGTGCCCTGAAAAAATTTTCAATTATTCAGAAAAATGGGCTGAAATAAACACAGTTCAACTGTGACTGTAAATCAGTATATAGGCTTATATTTAAAACAAAATGTCACTGGATTAGAGATATCTAACTTAGCAGAAATTCATGTACAAAAGACCTTGGATTTCTAACTTGACGATGATCATACCAGGAGTAAGAATTGTGGAAATTCTCTTAAAGCAGCTAATGGAACTTTAGATTACACTGGTTGAAATCTGGTAAGATAAGAGACAATTGGGCTACTCTGTTCCACAGTGCTCACATGATATCACGTTTGTTGTATATTGCACCATAACACCATGTCATATTTTAAACACACTGAAAAACAGCTACCTAGGCTGGAGTAAGCTTCTGAATTAAAATTATATAAAAATATATTTAAATAAAATGGGTTGAAATATGCAAGATTCAATAGATTGTAAGTCAATATAATTACTGCAAATATTTATTTGCTTGTCTTTCTAGCAGGTACAAGGTCATCTTTATTATGTACGTAAGAACAGAAAATAGGAGGAAGGTCAATGAATGACAGTGAGTGACACTGGACTGGATTCTATATTGTATAGAGGTAGGGACAAGGTCTATGTCAAAGAGAAGATGCTAATTCTTTCATGCATTTCATTCTTTCATGCAAAATTTCCCAATTGTATAATTATCTGAAAGTCTACCAATAAATTATTATCAACATATATTTCTTCTTGCTACTAATATGTGGTATTTTTTCCTGAATGAACACCCACTATTCTCTTTTTAATAGTAAGTGCACATAACTACACAGTTTTTTTTTTTGTTCATAGTCTAACTTAAGACTTCTATCATTTCATGCAATGCACATACTCACATTGAGTAAATAAACCAAGAGTTAAAAGTTTACATAAATAATATTATTTAAGAAAAAATTATGGTAAGAAATACCTTATGGTAAATATGAAATATGTTTAATATCATGACTAAGAAAAGCATAGTAAGTTTTTCATCATCCCACTCAATTAGATTGTCATCATCCTACTCAATCAGTTAAAAAAAAAGATAAGAATAAAAAATAATAAAGAAGGTAAAAAGATTTTGTTTATATTAATTACAGACTAGATTACCAGGAAGATAAGAAAGGCATATTAAATATGTGAAGCTATAATTGTTTCAGATTTTTCAGAACTAATAAGAAACATCAATCCTCAGATACAAAATGGTCAGTTAATCCCAAGCAAGATAAATGAATGTTTATCTATGAATTTCTATCAATGAATGTTTATCAGTGAATCTTTCCCTAGATACAATATAAAAGAACACAACCAAAGATATAAAGAATTAAAAAAAAAATGACCCAAAAGACAATATCTCAAATAAGCAGCAGTTGACTTATAGGGGTTATAGTTGACATATGCTTGACTTACACAACTTATCAAAATCAACAATAGAAACAATAAAATGTTAAGATATTTTCAATAACTACTACTACTACTAATAGCCAACATAGCTATTCTTCTATAACTGGTGAAGTTTTTTTTTTTTTATCAAAATTAAAGATGAAATAAAGATACTTACATACACTCAGAAACTTAGACAATTCATTAACAGGAGACCTGTATGAAAGGAAATCATAAAGGGTATTCTTTAATCAGAGGGATTTGCTAGTAGAAGGAAGTTCTGAGAAGGAAAAAAGGAAGAAAGAGCAAAGACATTGGTTAATAGAGGGAAAATGTAAATAAAACATTATATTGAGGGTATAAAACAGATGGGGTGGAGAAATCAAATAATATTTTTTTAACGTTTATTTATTTTTGAGACAGAGAGAGACAGAGCATGAATGGGGGAGGGTCAGAGAGAGGGAGACACAGAATCTGAAACAGGCTCCAGGCTCTGAGCTGTCAGCACAGAGCCCGACGCAGGGCTCGAACTCACGGACTGCGAGATCATGACCTAAGCCAAAGTTGGCGGCTCAACTGACTGAGCCGCCCAGGCGCCCCAAATAATATTTAAAATGCCGTACAAGAGTAATGCAGAAGTCATGAGGATGGTAAATGAAATCAAAGTTCTCTAAATCTGTTATCTTGGAAAATAGCAAAAGTTTAAAATCAAGGTGTCAGCAAGGCACGCCACATCTGAAACTTGCAAGAGAATCTTTCCTTAATTTTTCCTGGTTTCTGGTATTTTGTGTACAATCTTTGATGTTCCTCGGTTTATAGCTGCAGTGGTCCAGTCTCTGCATTCATCATCACATATGTTCTCACCGAGCATATCCATTTTCAAATGACCGTCTTCTTATAAATACACCACTCATATTAGAGTAGGACCCCACCACTTCCTGTATGACCTTTTCTTAGCTAACTGCATATGCAACAAGCCTATTTCCAAAAAAGGTCACATGCTTAATTAGGTTTAGGACTTCAATATATCTTTTTTTTGGGGGGGGGAGGGGGGAAGGGTGGGGAGCGGGGAACGCAATTCATTACATAATACTCATTAATAGAATAGAAACAGGATATGTAGCTTCCAAAAGAGTAAAGATAATAAATATTTCTTTTTAAAATTTTTTTGAACATTTATTTATTTTTCAGAGACAGAGAGAGACAGTGCACAAGCAGGGGAGGGGCAGAGAAAGACGGAGACACAAGATCCCAAACAGGCTCCAGCTCTGAGCTGTCAGCACAGAGCCCTAGGCGGGACTCGAGCCCACAAACCGTGAGATCTGACATGAGCCGAAGTCAGATGCCTAACCAACTGAGCCACCCAGAAGCCCAGAGAATAAATAGTTCTTAAGCAATATTCCTAGCAAGCAAAGAAAAAGGAAGAGCATGAAATAAAAGGCAGAGCAGAAAAATTAAAAGCTCAAAAGAAGAAAGTGGAATAAACTGAACTATAATTATATTGAATGCGTTACATTTTATTAATTAAAACTACGGTTAAAAGACAAAGATCATCAGACTAGATGAAATAACAAGTTCAATCATATGCAATTGTGAAAGAGTCATCTTAAATATATAATTACAAAAATGTTGAAAGTACAAGGATGAGAAGAGATATACTGTAAAAATAAAAAAGAAAATTTATTAGCTAGTATAGTATGATATTAGACACAACTTATTTTAAGGTAAAAATATAAATAATATCTTCAACATGATAAATGCCTAAATTTATTTACGATATGTAACATTTTATAAGTTGTATGACCATAGCACCAAAGCGTATCAACAAACTTCTTCAGGGACAAAGTGAAATAAACCAATCAGAAATGGGTATTTTATTCAACACTGTAAATAATAGAATAGGCAGACAAGATGTTAGTAAAGTTATTGGAGATTTGAAACATATGGTGGAAAATACTCGTCATAAAGTATTTATATAAAACAATGCACCTATCAGGTTAAGAGACATTTATTTCAGAACATATGGATCATTTATAAAAGTTGTTCATATCATACGCTGTAAAGCATATCTAAATCTTTCAAAATATTGAAGCCATACAGAATGTGCTCTCTAACCACACTGCAATTTAGATTCAGATGCATTTTAATAAACAAACAAATAAATAAATAAATAATCATTACAGCCTGGAAATACGGGATATACTTCTAGTCAATCTATGGGGAGAAAGAAATCATAGTATATATTTAAAATTATTTAAGAAATTTTTAATGTTTATTTTTGAGACAGAGAGGGACAGAATGTAAGCGAGGGTGGGGCAGAGAGAAGAGGGAGTCACAGAATCCAAAGCAGCTCCAGACTCAGCTGTCAGCACAAAGCCCGCTGTGGGGCTCAAACCGGTAAACCGCAAAATCATGACCTGAACTGAAGTCTGATGCTTACCAACTGAGCCAACCATGCGCCCCTAAAATTATTTTGAATTAATACGCGCAACTCAGAACTGTAAGATGTGGTTAAAGAAAAACCTATGGGAAATGTTTATGTTGGAAATGAATAAAGTTAAAATCAAGTCACCTCAATAAATTAAAGAAAGCAATAGTAGAAAGTGTTCAAGAGATTAAAAACTAGAAGAAAATATTTAAAAAAACAGTAAAGTTAATGAAACAAAAAAAATCACATAATTGAGAGGAGCAAGAAAGACTAAAGCTGGTACATTATGAAAATCAATTTTAATAAAAATGTATGATGACAGTGACAAAACAGAGGGAGAAATTACAAATATCCTATGTCAAGAAAGAAAAGGGAATATCACTTTAAAAAGAAAATAGGATAATTATGAAAAAATTTTCCTATTAAGGACAAATGAAACAATATCTCAATAAATACAAATTAAGAAACTTAAATCAATACTAAAAAAAGTGAAGAATCATTTAAACATTTAAAAATTGCATTGCTAGTGAAAATATAGCCCCAAGAGAAAGGATTAATTCCAGAGAGCATAACTGAGACTTAACCAAAAAAGACAAAATCCAAATTAATACAACTGTTTGAAATTAATTTTCTAAATCTAGAGAAGTCCTGATATTCAAACCTTACAAGGATAGTAGAAAAATGGAAATTATAAGTAATTTCATTATAAATATAGTCATGAATATATTAAACATTAATACACTGAATAGCAATGCATAAAGGATATTCATGGAGGTTAGTTTAACATATTACACATCATATTTACATATTACATATTATATTAAAAAATTAAGGGAGAAATATAACATGCTCAAAAAACATTTTCATGAGCAACTCAATAGATTCACAAAAAAGCTTTTAATGAATTTCAAAATATATTCATTTCAATATTTACATAAAATTTTAGTCAAGTAGACATATAGGGGATGTTCCTAAACTTGATAATTTATAGCTTGACAATTCTTACAGTAAGCAAATTATTTAGTGCTGAGATATTTAAATATTTCCCTTTAGAAGCTGTAAAAGACAAAACCTACTAATTGCACAAATATTCAAGATTATTAAATATGAACAAGATATCTGAATGCTTATTTCATAAAATAGAACATCAAAATGACCAGTAAACCTATGAAATCTCATCTCAGTTCATTAATTATTTGGACAAATGTAAATTAAATTTTTTTTTAACATTTATTTATTTTTGAGACAGAGAGAGACAGAGCATGAATGGGGGAGGGTCAGAGAGAGGGAAACACAGAATCTGAAACAGGCTCCAGGCTCTGAGCTGTCAGCACAGAGCCCGACACGGGGCTCGAACTCACAGACCGCGAGATCATGACCTGAGCTGAAGTCGGCCGCTCAACCAACTGAGCCACCCAGGCGCCCCTAGACAAATGTGAATTAAAACCACAATTAGATTTCAAAACACAGTCACTGGTTGGAAACATGGAAAGTGTGATAATACCAAGTATTGACAAGAATGTGGAGCATTACACATTGTCATATACTCTTGTAAATTCACACAACTATTTTAGAAAATATCAGGCATTATCTTATGCATTTGAAATATACATAACCAAGCAATTCAAACACTAGACATATATTCAGTATACACAAATGTCTATGTAGTCATGGATCACTGATATGTGTGTAATAACATGTAGAAACATCCCCAAATGCACATAATACAATGGATATACTCATACAAGGGATTACTACATTGCAATGAAACAATACAAACCAGAGCTACACGTAACAATAAAGATGAATTTTGCCTACCTAATGTTGAGTGAATTATACAAGACACAAAAGAAAACATACAATTTAATTCCATGTATATACATTTAAAACAGGCAAAATTAAAAAAAAATGTCAGAGATTTCCACATGGGTGGCAAATAAAATACTAATAAAAGCAAGGAGCAAGCTTCAGATTACATATATATGTACTAAGTTTCCTCAGGTGGAGAAGAGGCTTCAGAATTAGTAAAGTGGTCTCTTAGAGTACAAATGATACGGTGTTTTTTGACCTGGGTGGTAATGAAACAGCCAAACAGGTACATGTAATTTGCATACACATTTCTGAATAAATATCATGCAACACAACATCAAAAAATCTTTAAGGATGCCTGGGTGGCTTAGTCTGTTAAAGGTCTGACTGTTTTTTTTTTAACTTTTTTTTAATGTTTATTTATTATTTTTGAGAAAGAGAGAATTTTTTCTATCTCTGGTCCTCGTATATGTTTTGACACACTCACACCCCACACGACGTGTGTGTGTGTGTGTGTGTGTGTGTGTGTGTATGCTTGTATAAATGTTACAGACAGAAATCAGGGTATCGGAAAACTGATTGTACTTCAAAATAACATTTGAAAATTCAGATTAGATGTGCACTGACTGCCATCTGCTAGGGATATGATTCACAATAAGGGGCTACAACCCCCAACCCCATAACACACACACACACACACACACACACTCTTGGTTGTTTCATCAATCTGAAGTCTTAGACATTAGAATTTGTTTCTGTCTCATTGCCTTATTTCTTCTTTAAACATCTTAGAGGTGTGGTGAGATGGCAAGGGCGAGGGACATAGCTGCTTTATTTTAAGAAGAGGGCGAGAGAAGTTTGTAACATAATTGATTAGCCTCTACTGAATCCCGCTAATGTGCTCAGGACTGATCTAAGGGCCTTTTGTGAATTGTTAATTGTAACAACTGTAACAATTATAACAATTGTGAATTGTTAGTCCTTTTAACACTTCTATGACTTATATTATGATGCTTAGTTTATAGATGAAGAAGCAAAAGCACAAACTGTTTAGGTATCCTGCCCAAAGTTATACAGCTAGTAAATGGTAAATTTAGAAATTAAACACAGGCAGTCTAGCTCCAGGAAATCCATTCTCTTAACAGTACTTCCTCTCTATTATTAAAATAATCAATTTGTTTTCTGACATTGTCATACTTACCAGAATAATGCCATGTGTAATACATTTTAAAAACAAAACGAACTTAATGGAGAACCTGACCAGTTATTACGTTTTTTCCTGTTTTTCCCCCTTTTCTTTTTTTTCCAAAGGAATAAAAACATTATAACACTCAGAAAAATTGTGAGTTATTTGTCATACTTCACAGATCTGTTTTACTTGCTTTTCAGTGATGATGATATATTTTGGTTTGGTTTTGGTTAAGCTGACAGAATATAGTAACATAATTTAGCCAGTTGTCTTTTAATAACCAGACTTGTATAACAGCAGATTTTTCTGATCAAATATAATTTTTATTTTTTTTATTTTTTATTTTTTCATTTTATTTCATTTTTTGTTTAGTGTTTTTAAACCTTTATTTTTAGAGAGAGAGAGTATGAGCAAGGAAGGAGCAGATGGGAAGGAGAGAGAATCCTTTTGTTTTACTTTATTTTAACATTTATTTTATTACTTTTGAGAGAGAGAGAGAGAAAGAGCATGAGTGGGGGAGGGGTAGAGAGAAAGGGAGACACAGAATCCAAAGCAGGCTCCAGGCTTCAGGTTCTGAACTGTCAGCACAGAGCCCCACACAGGGCTCAAACTCATAAACTGTGATATGATGACCTGAGCCGAAGTCGCACGCTTAACAGACTGAGCCACCCAGGCTCACCCAGATGTATATAATTTTTAACACTCCCAGGTTAGTCATTATATAAACTCAATATTTCTAATTCTATTCCCGGGCACTTGGTAAATGGCAATCCCTGTGGTCTTAAAGTGAGGTGTGGCCATATGAATTGCTTTGTTCAGTGTATGTCTCATGGTGGGAGAGCTTTATGAGCCAGCATAATTCATTACCTTCTCTTTGTCTCTACCACCATACCAGATTTAGTTGATGAATGCTCTGTTAGCATGGTTCCAAGACTGAGATGTAGCAGGACCCCAGTCGACACTGATAGACATGGAAAATGGAAAGGAAATAAAGTTCTGCTGAGATTCTTGGATTCTTTATTATCACAGCATAACCTAGATTATCCTGACAGATACATACTCTTGCTAAAGCAGATGTATGCAGGATTCTCAAAAGAAAATATTTGATTTTACAATGGTACTTTCTTCGGAACATGCTGCCTCAGCATGAATGTATTATGTTGTCTTAATAACTTCCTATATATTAACAAAATAGGATTTACAGAATAAGGATGGTGATATAAAATCATACATATAAACTTAGTATTTGCTGGTAAAGCAGGGAACGAATTATTCTTATAAATTGTTACAAAGATTTTGTGATATTGAATCCCCGTTCTCTACTACTTCTGTATTTTTTATATTGTGATGCAATACTGATGCCATATTAGCTTGTTATATATAGAGATATGCAGTCTAGAAATGTCCATTACTTTTTCTCTCCATTTTTTGAACTTACTTTTCTCTTTTTTTAAACATTTTTTTAATGTGTATTTATTTTTGAGAAAGAGACAAAGCACGAACAGGAGAGGAGCAGAGAGAGAGGGAGACACAGAATCTGAAGCAGGTTCCAGGCTCTGAGCTGTCAGCACAGATCCCAACGTGGGGCTCGAACCCATGAAGCATGAGATCATGACCTGAGCCGAAGTCGGACACTCAACCAACTGAGCCACCCAGGCGCCCTTACTTTTCTCTTTTTTAACAAAGGTATTTTTTTTTCTGAAATAGCTTTATTTCATGTCATTTTCTGTCCCAATTATGGAGTTCACAATAAAAATTTATGATTGAAAACGATTTTCATATGTTTCCTAGACACAGTATTAATGTTAACTAATTGCTCTCTTATTTATTTATTTGAGAGAGAGAGAGAGAGAGAAAGAAAACGAGAGAGTGAGCAGGGTAGGGGCAGAGAGAGAGGGAGAGAATCCAAAGCAAGCTCCTTGCTGTCAACACAAAGCCCAATGTGGGGCTCAAACTCATGAACCATGAAACCTGAGCTTAAACCAAGTGTTGGATGCTTAACTGACTGAGCCACTGAGCTCCCCCAATGTTAGTTGCTTTCATAATAACAGCACTTTGTTATCACTGCTGCTATTTGTTAAAGAAGTAAAGCTCAGGGGAATCAATGACTCAGCACTTCATAGATGACAAAATTCAAAGTAGTTCAACTTGCCCATGCCTCAACAAGTGAAAAACTGAACTTCCATTTAGTAAAAAATGCATCACATCACTCCTTAAAACACTGGGTAACCATTGCATTGTAATTTTGTTGTTGTTGTTCTTGGCAGAAAACTTGACTCTAATGGAAGCTCATTCAAGTGGAATTCAGATTTGCATATTCCAATGCATTGCAGCAATTTCTACTTTACCGTAACTGAAAAATCACTACATCTCTATTTTCTACAAGTGAATCTTACAGTATATGCATAATGTTACTGTTGCCAAATTATATAATATGCAATATTGTTCTACTCACAACACATTAAGATCCTCTATGCTAATCATTTGTCAGCTAAGATATCAAATTGCCCAGTGGTCACTGTTTCAAAGCCTATCACAGAAAAACATATAGCTGTTTTAACATATAAGCAGAAAAGAAATGGACCTATAGTTCAGCATGATAACTTTCATCTAGAGTCTCTTAGTGTTTATGTGTGGAATGTTATATGAAGAATGGATGGCAATTTATTTATATGCATCCTCAGTTTTCTATCCATATTCTATTTCTAACCATGCTTGTAATTGACATTGCGACTGTGTCTGAATTCAATACTTTCTAATGGCTGTAATGGCATCAAATTCATTCTTACAGGAGCACCAGGCTCCATTAAGAGAATTATAGACTATCAGATGAATTCAAAAGTTAAAGAAAGTTCCCAGAAGCATCAACATAGCAAAAGAATAATGAGGTACTTTGGCATGGATTTGTAGTAATAATTGTCACACCTGTGGTTGAATGTAAATCTGTAAGAAATTTTGCTTCAGTACAGAGAACTGTATCTACCAGGCATTTTACATAGATAATTACCTTTTATCGATTCATCAGAGAAATTTTGACTAAATAGAACAGTTATATAATTTATCTAAAAAAGGTGAAAAATTTTGCTGAATCTATTATCTTCTCAGTTATAAATGTAATATTCAAGGGACTATAATTTGACAACAACTTTGGTGAGTTTGCACACAAATCTCTCATACTTGACAGTATAATTCAACCAAATCTTTCTAATCTAAATTTTTCATGTAAGAGGTAAGTGAGGTGGGCTGCAATACTATCCTAATAAATCTTAGGACAAAGTAAAATATTTGAACATATATATTTATTAGTCCCCATTAATGTGTTTATATCCTCCCATGTTGTACTGTTAGGTCTCTAAATAGCTTAACACCTGAATCTTAGATTATTTCCATATCAATTTTCTAAAAAACACCAAGATTTTCAGAGAGAAAAGATATAAAACTAATACTTATCTCTTTTTTAATTATTACATACGTTCTATGCCCAGCGCAGAGCCGGGCACAGGGCCTAAACTCACAATGCTGAGATCAGGACCTGTGCTGAGATCGAGAGTCAGATGCTTAACTGACTGAGCCACCCATGTACCCCAATACTTACTATTAATACTTATTAATTAATACTAATTATTAATACTTTCTAATACTTATCAAAGTATTAATTAGTATAATACTAATTAATACTAATTAATACTTATTAATTAGTACTTATTTCTTTAAGTACTAATTAATTTAATTTGTTATTCAGTGATATACAATATAATAGAATACATATTATTCAAATGTATGTATAAATATATGCATAAATGTTATAAATAAGACTATTTCTGAAACTCAACAGTGAGGTCCAAAAAAGATATAAGAAACACTCATTAATAAGTAGCAATTATGCTGCTGAAACACTGAAAATAACATCCTGTATTTATTGCTTTTCTATCCTCCTACTAAATTTTGCCAATTAGATACAGAAGGTCATAGGAAGACTCAAAGCACATTTATAGGGGTAATTGTACTGAGACTAATCCAATTATGTTTAAATGCTTCCGTGATGTTATCATTCTTATGGAAACCTCTGTTACACCAGCTTCATTTAGGAGACAGAGCAGATGTTGCTTTCCATTTGCCTACTTCCCCTCATCCTACTAAGTCCGGAATGTGGTCCAGTCAGGATATTATTCAGAAGAAAATGTCTTGATACTAGTTTCTTTAAGTTAAATTCATTGGCTATACATAGATGTCCAGATTAATGTGTAAGGGATTGGAAAATGATGAGCTATTTCAAGTATTTTCTACATCATTAACATGATTAATCTATGTCTGTATTATACAACTCCAGCTCTCCAAATATTCTATCATGAGGAATAATATTGAGCAAGGGGTTATAATTTATCAAAGTTATGGTAGAAAAAATGACCCTAGCTTAGACTTTCTTGATTCTTTTTCCTGAATGTCATGTGTTCTAAATTATCAAAAAAAGTCATGAGAAAGTAACTGTTAGTGGCAGTCCCAGATGGTGGTACAGAAAGATCCTGAAGTCACTTCTTGCCATGGATATCCAATCTACATCTACATATGGAAGAGTTCTCTCTGAAGAAGAACTGAAAACTAACTGAAATGCTCTTCCACAACAAAAATAAAAGGGCCATATCAACATTATAGGGGAGGCAGACATGTGGTCTCACCAAAACCCCACCCCCAATATGGTGACCCATAATAGGAAAGAATCTCCCTAGTCTGGAGCTTCTCCTTGATAAGTGAGGGGTGTGGACTTCAGGTCCCGAAACCCTAGGGATCTGGACCAGAGAGATGAGTCCGTGAAAGATCTGGCTTTGAAAACCAATAGGCTAATATCCAGGAGACCTAAAGTGCTGTAGGAAACTTAGATACTCCTTTTAAAGGGCTCATGTTTAGACTCACTTGCCTGGGATCCAATGAAAAAGCAACAGTTTGCCAAGATGTACACAAAGGAGATTTATTTGCTATTTTTAAAGCATCTTCCAGAGGGGCAGAGACCAGTTGGGACTTTCTGAAGGATTGGAGACACTGCCATTTTTGTTCTCTCCCTCTACCTGGCTAGTGCAGGGATCCACGTGAAGACACAGCACCCTTCTGGTACCTTGCTAGAGCAGGAGGCCACAAGTGGTCACAGCATTATCCTGGTGTCTTGCTAAAGTTGATGGAAATGTGCAGCCACAGAATTCTCCCATAGCTTTACTAAAACCTGTCAGTGGGTATACATGATTATAGCACTTTTCTGCTGCCTTTCTAAAGCTGATGATGTTCTAAGGCACAACATTCTCCCACTGCCTTGCTAGGATTGGTGGGCACACATAATCAAAGGATTTTCCCACTGCCTTTTAAAAGTCAATAGGCATGCCCCATCCCCAACATTCTTCCATTGCCTAGATAAAGCTGGAAGATGCCTGCAGTCTACATAGGGATATCCCTTAACACCTGACTATAGTGGCTCAGGTCTTGAACTCCTGGGACCCAAGGCACTATAAAAATCAGAAAGACAGGTCTTGGCAGGCTACGCCCTCCAGAGTATTGCACAGACAGCAGACTGAAACACGCCCCTAGTCTTCCTGTGAAAAAGGCCTATTTAGTTGGCCTTGAGCTTCAGCTTGTAAGACATGCTTTAGGTTTGCTATACATTTGAAAAACTATGCAGGTGCTATCAAGAAATGTTGATGGGGAACACCATCATTGGGCTCTCCCTTGCCCACATTATGGTTCATGTATTCCTCTCAGAAAGGAGTTTATACACTTGCCTGAAGTCCAAATTTTTGCAACGGTTTCCCAGGGGACAGCTCAAGATATCCTAGTTTGAAGGCCAGCAGGGTTTATGATTTCAGTCTCACAACACTGTATAAAATCTCAATAACTTAAAAGCTAGTGCCTGTTGATCTGGCTTCCAAATGGCCTGAATCTAAGTGTTGACTGAGATCCCTCCCTATGAAATGCTAACATATCTCGGCCGATCCTCAAAAACTGGGACCTAGCAAGAATAAATCATTCTGCTCAGACAATTTCAAAAGTTCAAAAGACAACCAAGAGCAAAGGCAAAGTTGATGATCAGGTTCATCTCCTATACAAAGTCACTCCTTCAAGACTGGGAGAGGCACTTATTTTGCTAATACACAGAAACAAACACAAATAGTCCAGCAAAATGAAAACAAACAAAAAATAAATAAACAAAACAAAACAAAATGCAAAGTAAAAAAAAAGGAATATGTTCCAAACCAAAAAGCAAGATTAAGCCTCAGAAAAAGACAATGAAACAGAGATAAGTAATGATAAAGGGTTCAAATTAATGGTCATAAAGATCTTACCAAATTTGGGGAAAGAATAGATGAACTAAAAACTTCAACAAAGAGATAGAGAATATAAGAAAATACAAAACAGAAGTCACAGAGCTGAAGAATACAATAAATGAACTTAAAAACATCACTAGAGAGGTTCAATAGCAAACGGAATGAAGAAGAAAAATGAATCAGTGATCTAGACGACAGGGTACTGGAACGCACCTAGAGCAGCAAAAATAATTTTAAAAAGAATTGTAAAACTAAAGACAGTTAATACTTGTGGGATAACATCAAGCAGAATAACATTTGGATTAGAAGGGTCCCAGCAGGAAAAAAGGGAAAAAAGGGGGCAGATAATGTATTAAAAATATATATTGGTTAAAATTTTTCCTAACCTGGGGCAGGAAAAATATATCCAACTGCAGAAAGCACAGACTTCCAAATAAGATGAACCCAAAGAGATCCTCACCAGGATATGTTATGACTAAAGCATTAAAATTTACAGATAAACATAATTTTAAAAGGAGCAACAGACAAACAACTTTTCATGTACAAAGGAACCCCCCTAATACTATCAATAGATTTTTCAGAAGAAACTCTACAGGTCAGGAGAGAAGGGTATGATACATTAAAATCTTCCAACCAAGAATACTCTACCTGGCAAAATTATCATTCAGAATTAAAGAAGAGATAGAGAAAATCAAATGCAAAAGAAGTTTATCATCATTAACCTAGCTTTACAAGAGATATTGCAGGTACTTCTTTAAGCTGAAAAGAAAAAAACCCACTAATTAGTAATAAACAATATTAGTGAAAGGAAAAAAAACCTTATGAAAGTAAAAGTCTCACTGGTAAAGGTAAATATATTGTAAAAGTAGTGGATTAATCCCTTATAAAGCTAGTATGAAGGTTAAAATACAAAAGGCATAAAGTTAACTATAACCATAGTAATTATTTAAGGGCTACAAAACATAAAAAGTTGTAAAATATGACACCAAAAACATAAAACATCAGATTATAGGGAATAAAAATATACAGTTTTAGAATGCATTCAAATTTTAGTTGGTATCAACTTAAAAATAGGTCACTTTATAGATTTATAGTCTATTAAATATGAAACTCATTACAATCACAAAGTAAAAAAACAAAGTAAAAACGTATAGTTGATAGACAAAAAAAGATAAAGCAATCTAATATAACACTAAAGAAAGTCTCAAATTAAAAGGCAAGAGAGTAAGAGATGAATAAAATATAAAGGAACTACAAAAACATGTAGAAAATATTTTTTTAAAATGGCAATAATACATACATATCAATAATTACCTTAAATGTAAATGACCTAAATTCTCAAATCAAAAGACATAGATTGGCTAAATTGATTTTTAAAAAAAAACAAGACTCAGCTATATGCTGCTTATAAAAGACTCACTTCAGATGTAAGCACACAAACTGAAAGAGTGATTCCATGCAACTGGAATTGAAAAGTGGTTTAGCTATACTTATATCAGACAGAATAGATATTAAAACAAAGTCTGTAATAAAACACCAAAAAGGGTATTCCATAGAGATAAAGGGGTCAGTCCAACAGAGGACATAACATTTACCAATACTGATGCATGCAACATAAGAGGACCTCAATATATAAAGCAAATATTAACAGACCTAAAGGGAGAAATTGACAGCAAAACAATAATAGTAGGGGTCTTTAACACTCCACTTACATCAGTGAGTAGATCATCCAGACCAAAAATTAATAAAGATAAATTGGCCTTAAATGACACATTAGACCAAATGGACTTAATAGATATGTACAGAACATTCCATCCAAAATAGCAGAATTCACATTCTCTTCAAGTGTACATGGAGCAGTCTTTAGGATAGATCACATGTTAGGCCATAAAATAAAGTCTCAATAAATTCAAGAAGAATGAAATCATGTCAAGCATCTTTTCCATCATCAATGGTATGAAAGAAATCAATTACAGGAAGAAAGCTGGAAACATCACAAATACTGGTGATTAAACAACATGCTACTGAACAACTAATGGGTCAATGAAAAAATAAAAAAGACAAATAAAAAATACCTTGAGACAAATGAAAATAAAAATACATTACAAAATCTATAATGGGATGCAGCAAAAGCAGTCCTAAGGGTAGTTCATGGCAAAATAGACTTACCTCAAGAAACAAGAAAAATGTCTAACAACCTAACTTTACATCCAAAGTATCTTTAAAAAGAACAAGTGAAGCTTAATATTAGTAGAAGGAAAGAAATTATGAAGATCAGAGAGGAAATAAATGAAATAGAGATTTAAAAGACAATAGAAAAGATCAATGAAACTAAGAGCTGGTTCTTTGCAAAAAATTACACCTTTAGCTAGATTCAACAAGAAAAAAAAAGGACTCAAATAAATAAAATCAGAAGTGAAAGAAAAAAGTTACAATTGATACCACAGAAAAACAAAAGATCATAAAAGACTACTTTGTACAATCTTACAACAATAAACTGAACAAACTAGAAGAAATGAATAAATATCTAGAATCATACAATACTCCAAGACTGAATAGAAAGTCTGAATAGACCAGTAACTAGTAAGAAAATTAAATCAACAATCAAAGAACTCCCAACAACAACAAAAGAAGTTCAGGACCATATGGCTTTACTGATTAATTCTATCAAATAATCAAAGAAAATTTAATACCTATCCTTTTCAAACTCTTCCAAAACATTAAAGAGGAGGGAATACCCCCACACTCATTTTTCAAGGTAAGCATTAGTCTGAAACTAAAGACAGAAAAAGACACCACCACCACAACAAAAAAATTACAGGCCAATATCCCTGGTAAACATAGATGCAAAAATTTTCAAGAAAAGATTAACAAGGGGCGCCTGGGTGGCGCAGTCGGTTAAGCATCCGACTTCAGCCAGGTCACGATCTCGCGGTCCGTGAGTTCGAGCCCCGCGTCAGGCTCCGGGTTGATGGCTCAGAGCCTGGAGCCTGTTTCCGATTCTGTGTCTCCCTCTCTCTCTGCCCGTCCCCCGTTCATGCTCTGTCTCTCTCTGTCCCAAAAATAAATAAATGTTGAAAAAAAAATTAAAAAAAAAAAGAAAAGATTAACAAAACAAATTCTAAATACAGTAAAACGTTGGTTTGTGGGCATGATTCATTCCGGAAACATGCTTGTATTCCAAAGCACTTGTATCAAAATGACTTTCCCCATAAGAAATAATGGAAACTCAGATGATTCATACCATAACCCAAAAATATTCATATAGAAATGATTACAATACTGTAATATACTATAATAGAGAAAACACAAAATATGAAGAAAAATAAACAAATTAACCAACACTTACTTTTGAAAACCTTTGTGACTGGTGTGAGGGAGACAAGAAAGAGGAGGGTTATTGTGAAGGATGACTTTCACTGTCACTAATGGAATCACCGCTATCTATTGGCTCAGTGGAATCCTTTTCTTTTCATGCAACTTTAACAAGGAACCTGTCCAATGACACTTGCTTTTGCCTCCTTTTGAGGATTTTGCAGAGATGTGACATTGCACTGTCATTAAACAGATCCATCACTCACTCTGATACAGCCTTATTCGGATGGTGCTTTGCTACAAAATTTTGCACTGTTTCCCACATTTTACACATCTCCCTAATCTCATTTGAAGTGAGGGGTTCCTCCATCCTTTTCTTTTCCTCCTCCTCCTCTGCAGACAAGATCTCCTGCATAACCTCTTGCAGTTGCTCGTGATGTGGATCCATCAGTTTGTCAGTGGTCAGATCCTGGTCATGTTCCTCTACTAGCTCTTGAATGTCATTCTCATTCACCTCCAGTCCCATGGTTTTCCCCAAGGACACAATTTCATCGACAACTGGCACCTCCTGTTCAGGCAAAAGCCTCTCTAAGTCATGTCCAAGAATGTAATCAGGCCACAGTTTTCTCCACGCAGAATTGAGGGTTCTGTTGGTGACTGCATCCGAGGCTTTACTGATGATCTTGAAGCAGTTCACAATGTGGAAATGATTTTTCCAAAACTCTTGGAGGGTAAGGTTTGTCCCTTCAGTCACCTCAAAACATTGCTGAAATAGTGCTGTGGTGTAAAGCTTTTTAAAGTTTGAAATGACCCGCTGATCTATGGGCTGGAGGATTGGAGTGGTGTTGGGAGGAAGGAACTTGACTTTAATGAACTCAAAGTCCTCTAGTAAGTCATCCCCAAAGCCTGAAAGATGAGCAGGAGCATTATTGATAACCAACAAGGCTTTTAGTGGCAGATTCTTTCCTAAAAGTTATTTCTTCACTGCAGGACAGAAGACCTTGTTGATCCACTCAGTGAACAAGATAAGAGTGACTGAAGACTTGCTGTTGGACCTCCACAGAATGTTTAACTGGCTCTTCTGCACCTTGAATTTCTTTAAGGCTCATGGCTTCTTGGAATGAAACATGAGCACGGGCTTGACTTTCAAATCCCCACTTGCATTAGCACAAAACAAGAGAGTGATAAGGTCTTTCATGGGCTTATTACCTTCTCTTGCATTCTCTTCTTCGGTAATGTAGGTCCTCTTTGGCATCTCTTTCCAAAAAAGCCCCATTTCATTGAAGTTAAAAAGTTGCTCCAGAAGGTAACACTCAGAAAACATGAGCTCTGGACTCAGTAGCAAACACCTCAGCTGCCTTTGTGTCTGAACTCGCAGCCCCTCCATGCCTCACAACACTATGGATACCACTTCTTTTAAGGTTATCACACCATCCCATGCTTGCCTTGAAGACTTATTCATTTTCTGTTGACCTACTTGGAATTTTACTTGTTAGGTCAGTGTATGAGGTCTTTGCCTTCTTGTAGATTAAGCTCTTGCTCATGGTTTCACCTGCTAGTTGCTTATCATTTATCCAGAAGCAACTTTTCTACATCTTCCAGAACACGTAGACATTGCCTTGGTATTTTGTGACTCATTTTGCTGCATCTAGCCTCCTTATTTCTTTTTCTTCTTTACTATTGTGTAAATGGTCAGTGTAGACTTCTAATAAAATCTTGCAATTTTGGCCACTCCCGTACCTCATTCATACTTCTTGATGATTTCCTTCTTAACTTCCACCGTAATCATCTCTTTCTTCTTACCACCTTTCTTTTCAATGTTTTCTTCATGAGGCCATTGTATACACTTGCACAGATGCTGACTACAGTACTGTATTAGTACACTCTTCTCATATACTGTATTTAATGTAACTGACAATAAGGCAGTGAGGAAAGGGTCTGTATCTGCAGGCAGTTTAACCTAGAATGAAGCAAAGAATTGCTAAGCTTACTCTTATATGGAAAAGCAAAGAACTGTCCATAGGTGCTTTGAAGTGACAAATAATACAATAGTGCCAGTTGTGGGCACCTTCCAACATTCTGAAAAATCACCAATCTCTGACAACCACCACAGCCTGAAACCAAGTGACCAAGTATGGGAGACAGTCACCCATAATCCTGTAGTGAAAGATAGAGAGAGAAGAACCATTGGTTCAATTGTAATCACATGACATTCAGCATCAAGTACTACTTGTATTGCAAGACATTGCTTGTTTATCAAATTAAAATTTATTAGAAATGTTGGCTCATCTTGTGGAATACTCAAAGAACAAGTTACTTGCAACCCTAGGTCTTAGTATACATTAAAAAATCATACACCGTGACCAAGTGGGATTTATTACAGGGACACAAGGATGCTTCAATATCTGCAAATCAATCAAACTGATACACCACATTAACAAAATGAAAAATAATAATTGTATGATCATTTTAATAGATGTAGGGAAAGCATTTGACAAAATTCAACATTTATTTATGGTTAAAACTCTCAATGAAAGTGGGTTTAGAGTGAACATACTTCAATATAATAAGTCCACAGCTAACATTACACTTGAGCTTAATATTAAGCACATGAAAAGGTGTTCAGCATCATAATCATCAGGGGAATGCAAATCAAAGCCACAATGAGATATCACCTCACTTTTCTCAGAACAGCTATTCAGAAAGAAAAGAAATAACAAGTGTTGGTGACGATGTGGAGATAAGGGGACCCTGGTGTAATATTAATGGGAATGTATTGGGAAAGCCACTGTGGAAAAGAGTGTGGATGTATTCAAAAAATAAAAAAATAGAACTACCATATGATCCAGCAATTCCATTACTAGGCATTTATCAAATAAAACAAAATGGACTAATTAAAAAAGATATATTCACCCTTATGTTCATTGCAACACTTTTAATATTAACCAAGATATGGAAACAACCTAAGTGTCCATTAATGGATTAAGGAATAAAGAAGATTTGGTGTATATATATATATATATATATATATATATATATATACACTCAATGGAATGCTTCTCAGCCATAAAAAATAAGGACGTCTGGACCATTTGCAACAACATGGATAGACTTTGAGACTATTGTGCTGAATAAGTGAAATAAATCATATAAAGACAAATATTACATTATTTGACTTATATATGAGATCTAAAAAACAAAAGAAATAAATGAAACAAAACAAAACAAAATTCAAAAATTTGGAGAATAGATTGGTGGTTGCCAGAGGAGAAGGGAATTGGGGGTTAGGAGAAATGGGTGATGGGGATCAAGATATAAAAACCTCCAGATAAAAAATAAATCATGGAGATATAATGTGCCACGTGACAACCATAGTCAATAATACAATCTTGCATATTTCAAAGTTGCCAAGAGTGAATCTTAAAAGTCCTCATCATAAGGGGAAAAAGTCCAAATTTGTATGGTAACAGATGGCAACTAGACTTACCTTGGTAATTATTTCATAGCACATACAAATATTGAATTATGTGATAAACCTGAAACTGATATAATGTTGTGTGTCAAAATTTTACCTCAATTAAAAAAAACATGGTGATGTATCACTTCTGACGATTAATGTTATCTGCCTTTTTAATTTTTGTCAATTTAATGAATATATGAATATGTCATTGCATCCTTGGTCTGTATTTCCCTGCTCACAACTGATATTAAATAGTTCATAAGTTGTTTTGCTAGGTGTGTTTCTTTTTGTAAGTAGTGTCTATTCATGTCTGTTGCCCATTTTTTACTATTGGGTTTTTTGTGATTTTTTAATTAGTAATAGTAGTTATTTATATATACTTGACACTAATATCTCCGTTGTATGTTCCTAGAACATCTGCAGTTTATATCTTCTCTTTTTACCTTCTTATGGTATATGTGAAATAATCAACTTTCTCAATTTTAATATACTGTAGTCAAGTTTATCAATATTTTCTTTTATGGTCAATGTCCTTTTTTGTGTAGTGTTTTATAATTTTCCTTACTTTAATATCTTATAAATGTCTAATTTTTTTTTCTGCTCAGTGTTTTAGTTTTGTTGTTGACATTAATGTATCTAAGTTTATCTTGGTTCATGACATGAGTTAGTCATCCAATTTTATCTGTTTTCCACATGGATTACCATTTTATTTTCAGCTCCACTTGTTGAAGAACCCTTCTTTACCCCATTGATCTACAGTGCTCCCTCTGTCATATACTGAATGTTCCAAACATGTGTGAGTCTACCTCTAGGTTCTCTGTTCTGATCCACTGATCCCTTTTTACCAATACTATAGTCTTAATTACTCTAATTTATAAGACTACTATACTTTCATGCTTCAGAAGTATCATGCAATTTTTATCACTCCTTAGCAATTTTAGTATTTTCTTCAAGTAGTTATTTTCTAATTTTATTTCTTAGAATTCTGTTTAAATGCCATAGCTTCTGTGAAATTTTATTTGATACCCTGATACATTTTCTGCTACTCAGAGCATCCCTCTTCAACAACCTAATATCCATTATACCCACTACGCTTTGTAATCATTTCCAAATTACATTTGCACACACACACACACACACACACACAGATGTTTACTATAAGCTCCACAACAGTTAGGGACCTCAGTTCTCTTATCTTTTCAGGTCTTAGTACATAGAAGGCAGTTATTATTTTTAAATTTTTTGTTTGTTTGTTTATTGATTGACTGAGAAGGAGAAAGCATGCATGAGCAGGGGAGGGGCAGAGAAAGAGAGAATCTCAAGCAGGCTCCGTGCTGTCAAAGCAGAGCCTGATGTGGGGTTCAATCTCTAGAACCCTGAGATCATGACCTGAGACGAAATTAAGAGTTGGTCATTTAAAGGGCTGAACCACCCAGGTGCCCTGGCATTTTTTTTTTTAAGAGTAACTTCCTTCTTTGGGACTGCACCAGAATAACTGTTCCTCCTTGTCCCCTGCTGTAGATCTGACTCACCCTGGATTGCAAAGTCTGGTTGAATCTCATTCAGACCTTTCATGTACCTTTACAGGATTTAGAAGAAATTGATAAAATGTTATCATGAGCCAATACTCCACTGATGGTTTTATGCTCATTATCTCATTTAATTCTCAAAGCAACCCTATGAAGCAGGATTATTGCCTCTAAGGTTCTAATATTAAGTGAGATCACTAACAATTTGTTAAGTAATTTGCTAAAAGTCACACAACTATTTCAAGAAGAAAAGGATGAGAACCAGGTTGGTGAACAAAGTCTGGGCTTTTAACTATGTGGTAATCTTGTTTTTTCACCTGTGAACTCAGCAGTCTTGAGGCTTAGGATATGTTTTATCTTTGCCCATCACTGGGTTATGTTCTTTTTCTTTCTTTTCTTTTGTCTTTTTTTCCCCTTTATTTTCTTTTTTGGATATAATTGACACACAACATTGTATAAGTTTAAGGTGTACAATGTATTGATTTGACAGGCACTTAACAAACAATTAATAAATTGATGAATAAAAACATAAATGTATCTGAAAATTTTTTAAAAAGTGACTGTATTATTTAGAAAAATGGTCTTATTCTCAAAAATGTCAAGAACAAATTAATTTCTTTTATACTGATAAATATATGATTTAGATATTTTATCTTCTTACATTTTTTCTCAGATTCAATCACAGGAATTTTTCTGCTTAAGCATAACAAATGAAAACATCCACAAACAATATAGATGCTTGGAAATAGCATAACTTATTTTGATTATAATTTTTGTCTAAATTTGTATACTTCAAGTGATTTTAAATCATTAAAGCTTTGCACACATAGCTTTCATTTTCCTGCAGTATACTGAATCCTACTTAATACAATGTAGATGAGTACTATATGTATACACGTACATAATTTCATTGCCCATGAATCTTTTGGTGATATAATGTTGAAAAATATACCGAAGTCCAGTTTCTTAAAATCAAAGTTTTTAACATTTCTTCTTTTAATCTTTGGATTCATGACTTAATATAGCTCTTAGATAAAATGAACAAATGGTTTCCACAACTGTAGACAACCAAAAAATACCATATCCTATGGGCACGTGGCTGGCTCAGTGGGTAGACTCTTGATCTTTGGGTCATGAGTTTGAGGCCCATGTAGGGAATATAGTTTACTTAAAGAACCACAACAACAGCAACAAAGATACCGTATTCCACAATATGCTGATAATATGACTCCATTATCATAAACTAGTAGCTGGCAATTGCTATCAGAAGGAATGACTTAGAATGAACTACTCTAAAACTGAAATCAGTTTCGGGCACATGTTCCCCAATGTCTAATTGGCTTACATCCAACAATTGTATCCAGAGTGCTAACATGTTTAGTTACCTCAGGGTGTATTTTACAACTAATTTAGCTTTTAATGGTTCACTGGGAAGTCAAATTGCTTAAAATGCAATGTTTTAGAGGCCCTGGTGAGTGATTGATAATATTCGCTGTGAAAATTGTTCAGGATAAAATTATTGAAGCCATCTAGTGTGGTACAAGTCTTTAAGGCCTCAATCATTTATTTATTTTATTTTGGAACAAATGCAGAATTATTTACCAATAAAATACCACACTCACTATAGTTTTTCTTGCTATCTCTATGCAAAGATGGGTGACCACTTATTTAGACAAAATTATTTGTTTTGAAATCTAATTTTCATGTTATATACCAAGTATCCTTTCTATCCTCAGATAATTATAAAGCAAATAGGCCTGCCTTTAATCAATAGAATGACTATTGGGTCTCTAGATTCCCACAGACTATAATCTTATACTCTTTGTTCCTCATTATAAATAAAAATATAAAAGAACGAGCAAAAACCCATGGTTACTGTTAATGGGGTACTCTTGGAAGATGTGTTGAATCGTGTTATCATGCTTGATATGAAGAGTAGTACTTTAAACTATATTATATATGTACTCTACCTTAGAGTCTCTGAGGACTGCATTTTGACCTCCATGCTTCAGTATCTTAACTTCCTTTATTGGACTTTCCTGTGGTATCATGTGCTCAGCTTAGATTTACAGTGCTGTAGGAACCATTATTTTGAACTGATTGGGTGGCTCAGTCAGTTAAGCGTCCAACTCTTGATTTTGGCTCAGGTCATGATCTCATGGTTTGTGAGTTCTAGCCCTGCATCAGGCTCTGTGCTGAGAGCAAGTAAGCAAGTAAGCAAGTAAGATGATAAAAACTAAAAATTAACCTACAATTACCAATTAAAACATTCCATTATTTTGTTGGCTTATTAAGATTATCTATTCATTTTTCTTTCAAAATTATCACTTTCATTTACTTTTATCTTAGTGTGCATTTTGTCACCTGCCTTAAAAAAACTTAGAAATTGAATAAATAAAACATCATATCCATATCATATCAATCCAAGATTGCTCATTCATTAATTTGTTCATTCACTGAACAAAAATATGGTAGATACTCACCCTGTACCAGATACAATGCTCAGTGTTGAGTTGTAAAAATGAATAGGATCTCACTTATAAATACACTCAAATCATTTGAGACAAAGGAGCAAAGAAAATACAACAGATCAAGGATAATCTTTTCAATAAATTGTGCTGGAACATTGAGACATGCACATGCCAAAAAAAAAAAAAAATTCAAATATAGGCCTTAGACCCTTCACAAAAATTAACTTAAAATAGATCACAGATCTAAATTTAAAATTCAAAACTATAAAACTCTTACTAAAAGATAGGGGTGCCTGCGTAGCTCAGTCAGTTAAGTGACCAAGTTCAGTTCAGGTCATGATCTTGTGGTCCATGAATTCAAGCCCTGTATTGGGCTCTGTGCTTACAGCTCAGAGCCTGGAGTCTGCTTCCAATTCTGTCTCCTTCTCTCTCAGCCTCTCCCCCACTTGCGCTCTGTCTCTCTCTCTCTCAAAAATAAATAAACACTAATTTTTAAAAAAGATAATATGAAAGAAAACCTAGACGACCTTGTGTATGGAGATGATTTTTTTGTTACATCACCAAAGCATGATCCATGAAAAATATAATTGATAAAGTCTAGCTTATCAATTTGATAAACTTCATTAAAATAAAAAAAACTTATGTTCTGCAAAAAACATTGTCAAAAGAATAAGACTATCCATTACTGGGAGAAAATATTTGCAAAAAAAAAAAAAAAAGCGTACCAGATA
Organism: Acinonyx jubatus; assembly: GCF_027475565.1. Classification (NCBI taxonomy): domain Eukaryota; kingdom Metazoa; phylum Chordata; class Mammalia; order Carnivora; family Felidae; genus Acinonyx; species Acinonyx jubatus. Next base: position 122,329,976 of record NC_069382.1, on the reverse strand, counting down.
GATGTCCATTCTCTAAAATATACAAAGAGCTCTTAAAACTCAATAATAAGAAAACAAATAACTCAATATAAAAATAGGCCAAAATCTCTCAAAAGAAGATATACAGGTGGCAAATAAACATATGAAAAGATGCTCCACATCATACGTCATCAGAGAAATGCAAATTGAAATAATAATGAGATACTTCTATACAGCTATTAGAATGATCAAAATCCTGAACACTGACAACAGTAAATGTTGGTGAGGATGTGAAGCAGCAGTACCCTTATTTATTGCTGGTAGGAATACAAATGCATACATACTAATATTTACCCAAGGGAGTTGAAAACTTACATCCACAAAAACAAAAACAAAAACAAAACAACAACAACAACAAACCTGTACATGAATGTTTTTCAGGTTTATTTATAATTGCCAAAACTTGAAAGCAACGAAGATGTCCTTCAGTATGTAAATAGATAGTCTATGGTACATCCAGATAACGAAATGTTACTCAGCACTAAAAAGAAATGAACTGTCAAGCAATGAAAAGATATGGAGGAAACTTAAAGGCATATTCTGCAAGGCTGCATACTATGTGATTTCAACTATATGACATTCTGGTTAAGACAGAACTATGGGGACAATATAAATATCAGTGGTTTTCAGGGGCTTGGAGTGGGAGGAAGGAAGATGAATAGGCAGAGCACAGATGATTTTCGAGGCAGGGAAAATACTCCGTATGATACCATAATTGCTGTTACACACCATGATACATTTGTCTAAATCCACGGAATGTACAACGTCATTAGTAAATCATAATATAAACCATGGCCTTTATGATGTGTCAGTGCAGGTTCATCATTTAAAAATATGCACCATTCCAGGTAAGTGATGTTGATAATGAGGGAGGCTATGCAAGTGTGGGGTCAGGAGTATATGGGAAATACCTGTATCTTTCCCTCAATTTTGTTTTGAACCTGAAACTTCTCTAAAAAACACAGTCTTGCTAAAAGTTAAAACTAAATAAAAAAGAAGAAGAGGAAAAAAGTGAGTAAGACACAATGCCTCCAAGGAATTCACAGTTCAATAGAGCAGACAGATAAGTGAATAAGCATTACCAGTAACAGGTAGTGTGAGATAGACCACAACAGAGTCAAACACAGGATGTTACTAAAGAGAGGAGGGACATGTAATCTGCTTTTCGTCTAACAGTTTGGGTCAAGAAACAGTTTTCTGGAGATGGCAATGTAGCTGATTCCTGAAACCCTCATTTTAGTAATTTTGATAGGTTCTGCTACCTCTTTTAGGACACTTACTTATATTAAGATTAACCCTAACTTCACTCCCATGATTTCTAATTCTACCCCAACTATCGCAGGTCATGGTTATAAAAAGGCAAGTTAATCAAATCAGAATTAGAATGTCTGCATGCATTAGTTACATCATTTTTTCCTACAAACTTTGTAACAATAGGAAGCAGAAATTTTACCAGGAGCATTGAAATTATTTCCAATTTTTCTTTTATTTATTATCCAGTATCGATGTGAGTGGCATTAATTATGACCCATTCCATACTGGTATATTTACATTTTGGTACCTATATTATTTTTGGTGAGGTTTGTGATCGTAAGTCAATCTATCATTAATTGCCAGCTAACACTCATCTAATACTTCCAATTTATTCTTAAAGCCAACAACCTTTGAGCAAAATTGTGCTTGAGAGGCATTAGGTCACTCTTTTTCAGAGTTGCTATTTAGGATTAAACAAATAAACAAACTTGATTTTTATTGAAGCCAGTAGAATCCTCAAAAATGTCAGACTGAAGAATTTTGATTCAACCTAACAGCCTGAAGGAAACATTTAGGAATAGCTTCTTTCAAATGCATACAAAGGTCATTTCTTCCGTTACTTGAAAATTATAGTATTGTTGCATTGTGCAGTTGTAGCCTAGAGGGAAAATAGTGAGTAATTATTTGATACACACACAACTTTATTTCTAAGATTTCTTTGTTATAATCATTCATGTCATTAATATAAAAAATCTATAAAGTAAATTCTATTATAAAATTGTAATCGCATTAAATTTTTAATTCTATATTTCCATCTATATAATTGTAGTAAGAACAGTCATAAGACTTTATTATGGTATTATATTTGTATAATGATTAATTTGTCAATTTGTTTTAATATTTAGTATTTTATTCTTCAGTTTAAATAGGGTGATCCATATGCAAAGATAAGAAAGATACAGTAGCTTGGAAGAAATTATTGCAAATATTAATGATCCATCATTCGACTATTTTGGTGTAGCTTGCAATATTTTGACATTCTGACATTTCAAATCCGTTTAACTTCTGATGATTGCTTTGTACAATTTCCACAGCTTAAACTAAACTATAAGTTGTATACCAATGGCTTCTTGGAATAGCATTTATTTAACTTACTTTTGTGGTATTATACATCTTTTGTTTGTGTTTAATTTCTCATTGTTTCCATTTTAGGAATTACCATCTTCATTTTCTCTCATAGGAAACTTTATGTTTTTTCTATTACCTTAAAATATAATTTTAAAATGACATGTTACAATAAAGGAGTAAAGGAAAGATGTAGAGTTTATAGTTTGGGTGTTAAACTACTATTTGTTGGTTTTCTGCTCAATTGATTGTACTCATCATAATAAATTCAAGATCAGTTCTGAAGAAATGGTCATAACAAGAATAAAATCCCTGGTAAGCGGGATGTGTTACAGAAAGCACACAGTTGAAATCCATAGACACTTATTCAGCCCTTGCTGAGCTTAAATTGTTTTGCACACCAAATGCAAATGTAAGAGTAATCATCCCCCAGTCTAGGTGAGGTTTCTTTATGACAGTTGTTTTTTTTTTTAAGTTTATTTATTTATTTTGAGGGGCGGGGTGCAGAGAAAGAGGGGCAGAGAGAGAGGAAGAGAGAGAATCCCAAGAATGCTCTGAGCTTTCAGTGCAGAACCCAACATGGGGCTCTATCCTGTGAATAGTGAGATCATGGTCAGAGCTGAAATGAAGAGTCATATGCTTAAATGACTGAATCACCCAGGCACCCCGCCCCCCTTTTTTTTAATGACCTGTAGCATTGGCTTTACTTGGGAAGTAGTTGTGCAAAATCCAGCAGCTCTGTAATTTTGGTAGAGTAACTTAAGCCCTCCAGAGGATTAAGATATGTGCTGAAGATTGAAAACCACTGCTTTGTGAGATGCTCCTAAAGACCACTTTCCTTTCACACACTGATCTGAATAAGTGAAATAATGCATATTTATTACTATATAGAGCTTCTTCATTACCTTCTTGTAACTAGATTGCAAACTCCACTGGAAGATGAACCTCCTCTGTGTTTATTCATTATGTATCCCCAGAGTCCTGCACTGAATGTGTCATTTAGCTCTCTGCAACATTGTTTTTGGTAAATGACACTGTAGTTTGGAATTCGACTCTAAAAGGTAGACATTACACAAATAACTTACAAAAGAAGGTTATACTAAAATACTAAAATTAAATATGAGGGAAAAATAGATTTTACCTTCCAGCTTATGTGCCTTAAGCATTTCTTACCATAACTTTCTATTATAATCTATTCAAAATCAATGCTAATAATGCAACATTTATCTCAAAGACATTCTTATAAATGCTCACTATAATTAGGTTCATGTTTATATTTCTATAGTACAGTTTCACTATCTAATATATTCACATATAATTCTTGATTTAATTTAACACATATGAAAGGGTTTAAATGCATGTCATAGTTTCTAAATGCTTTCATATTTTTTTACCTCTTTTGATCAAATGGTGGGAACAATATTTTTAAAGTATCATTATTGTCATTTAGGCAAAAAAATGATAATAGGGAAGTTACCAACCCAAGAAGTCTATTGAGAAGAAGCGTCAGGTCACATTTTTTCAGAGTTGATTCTTAAGATTAAAAATATGAAAATAATATATTTTAAAATTTTGCAACTTTCCTGAATTATATTCATTATGCTAACTCTTGCATTTCCTTTTTTAACATATATTTTTTTTAAAGATCCATGTGGTTACCTCTGTAAATACAAATACCTTCTCCCTTGACTCTTCGTCTGCCTATTTTTTGGTCCTTGATGAGAGTATGCATAGAAGGCCTTAGGGGATTTTGAATATATATAAGAATAAGATGAATTATCTTAATTCTGTATTTACAGATCTTCCAAATCATACCCTAAGAGCATTCATAATGTGTATAGGTTATTGTTCATTCTTGTCTTTAAAGCACTTACAGAAAAAAAGAATTGCCAACACAAATGTTAAGTGCAATGATCTATGACATGCAGCTTAAGGTCTGCCCTTGATATTTGCAAGACCAGGACAACAGCAGAAATGAAGGCTCACATTCCATATGTCTAACATTTAAATATTACATTAAATTGGAAATAAGAAAGAGATAAGTCTGCTCTAATCTCTTACTTTGAAAAGGTACTCCTCAAAATTACATGGAACAGAATTTAGTACCAAAATTACATGGTACAGAATTTAGTACCCCAATGTGGCTGTGCGGTATGTCCCCCTTTTCTTCCAGGCTTGCCTCAGTCCTATACTACAAGGTCAAACACTCTAGCCTGAACTTCCAAATCTGTCCAAAGTCTCCACAAATAATCTTCCTTGGCTGACACTTGAGCCTAGAGGCACCCACAACAGTGGATGATCTGTCCTACAGAGGATGCAAGCAGATTCTACAAACAGACTTGGAGCCATTTGGGTGTGGAATTCTGATACATGGGAACCAGTACCAGGATCTGGAAGCATTGCATGGGATCTGAGTGCCCACATCCTGGAAGGCCCAGTGATGCCTTGCCCCCTGAACCCCAGCCCATGGGCAGCTGAAGCTGAAAGGAGATTAGAGTGTGGACCCTTCTAGTGCATGACAAAGCAGGCAGGATTTCTGTTTTCCTCAGTCCAAGGTTAGAACTGTGCATCACACAGGGAAAACATTTTAAGGCAACACATTCTACTTGTCTTTGCTTAATTCAGTGAATATCCTCATGATTTCACTCCTTTATGGAACAAATAGCTTTCAAATTTTTCCCCGGAGCATTTTCCAAGGTAGTTTGAGACCTGCCCTCTAATCACTTGTCATATCATTTTGTTCACTTTTTTCCTTATTATAATAGCATTATTTTTTTTAAAAGAGTCATGTTGCCAGGGTTACCAGAGTGAAGAATGGGCATTGCTGCCTTTGCTGAAAATTTAACTCTTCTTGAATAAATTTACCCTGTAGTATTGGACCCATTCAACTTTTTGTGAATAGTTTACAATCTCTGCCTGTTTCTTTTTTTAATTTTTCTTTCCATCTCTCTCTCCAGGTGTTGCTGTGCTATTGATTTTCTCTTGAACTTCCTCTTTCTGTACCCACCATTCAATATGGGTACTTTCCCTTTTATTCCCTAGATTTTTCTCCTCTGTTCATTACCGCACGCTCCACATTCTGCCAAATGGTAGCACTGGCTGCTCGTTAAAACTTACTGACTCAGAGAACCCTGTTCTACTGGTAACTTTTCAAGTTGGCCTTACATGAGAGCATCTGTAGCAGCCTGTGCTTAGATTATTTCTCTGCCATTGCTACTGCTCCATAGGAGGGGATTGGCCTGTGCAGGGTAGGCAGTGAGAGAAGAACAGAAAGCCAACACTAACCTGTACTCAAAGCTATTTTCTGCTTTCACTTAATACTTTTCTGTGTCTTCTCCAATAATTAAACTCTATTTCCAAATAATTTAATTGAAAGGAAGAACCAATGGAAGCACCGTAAACAAATCACTGAAGTTGGAAGTGAAATCATACAGGATTTATAACTTTATATCAAATATGCAGGCTAAAGATGAAGTTTTGCATACATTTAGTGGCTTTTCATATTAGAGGTTTGTTGCTATTTGTTCGGTTTGGAATATTTTAGTTGATGCTTTAAACCACACAGGTTTATTATGAATATAAAAAAAACACTCACACTTTTAGGCATTTTCTGGGATACTTTTCCCTGGGATTTAAATTCAACTAGAAAATAAATTCTGATGCTTTACCAGCCTGTGTTCTTTAAACGTCCTGAGTAATACTATATAAGCACACTTTTCATGAACCTGCAGTGGTTAAATTGCAAACAGGTGTCTCTTTCACGGCAGGCTCATACCCTGGTGTTTTCCAAAAAGGATCATGGTTTTTCACACCACATTTTAAAAGGAAACAATCTCAAATCTTTTGACTAGTAAGTTTTCTTTGATGCTGCAACTTTGCTCGTTTTATCACTGAATATAAAGGAAGCAGATGCTGACTTTAGAAACTGAATTGCTTAAGGAGACATTTGCAGATAGGTAATGATGTTAGTGCCAAGCAGAAAACACAAAAGTCAAGAACAATACCGAAATAGAGGAGAAAGCTGAGCAGGTATATAGGGAAGTAAACAAACACACCTGGGAAGTAAGGAAAACAAGCTTACTGGTGCAATGAATATAGTGAAAAAGCACCCCAAGTGAGATACAACCACAACCACATTTTGTATATTACCACCCTACCCCTTTATCTTTTGTTCAGTGGGACTAATTTTTCACCTGTAAGTGGATAAAATCCCTCTCTCTCTCTCTCTCTCTCTGCACAAATCAGATCCAAGGTAAACACTCATATATCCAACACACCCTGGAAGGACTTATCAACCAAACTGGTATTGTCTCCTTTATTTCTGCTCTCAACCCAAGTACTCTGTACCCACCCTACTTCAGAAAGTAGACGTCAGGCTGTCTGAAAGCTCTCATGAAGTCTTCCTCTTTAGGTTTGAGAAAAGGGCATGCATCCCTCATCCTGGGAATGAGGCGGGGGCTCAGAGTCTAGCCCAGCAATCTCTAGAGAAATTCTCTTTCTTCAAATTCCCATTCTTAAAAAATCTCACTGAGGGTGAGAGTTTCCAGGATCATGTAACCATTTTTTTTTAATTTCAACGTAAAGTTATATATTGTTCTGGCACTGAATTTTGACCTAGCTAATTTTGTATATCTTAGCACTTCATTGAGAGAATCAAGTTTAACATTCCAGTTTGAGGGAAAAAAATTATACCTAAATATTTATGTTTCCTTATACATTTATTTTTCCCTACATATTTACCCTGTGACTAAAATTACCACTTATTGAAGTTTAGAGGGAGTGGGGCATAATGGCTTATAGACAGCCTTCATTTTCCAGTAAGTATATTGACTCTACAAGCCATGATTTATCTTTCAATCTGCCAAGAAGAATGTTAATGATAATATTTTAAATACTAACTACCAATTCTCTTAGGGATCAAAAACCATTATATGTACCCTACTTACTGTTTTATTTGTATTTTTAAAGCAAATTTTATAGTGGCTCTGAATTCTGTATCCTCCTTTACTGGTAGCATCATCCTAAAGTTGTTCAATAAAACTAATAGCAAATAACTCTAGCTTTAGAATCATAAACTGTGTGTTCAATGTTAATGATCTGATAATTAAAATGAAACATGCTACTAAGCACATCCACTTTTGACCTTGTATAAAGTGCCATACTTTTGAACTCTTCCAACTCTGTCTATGTGTACATAGAATAGATAACTAGATACAGGCTTGGGAAGATTCTCAATCAGGGTAGGTGTCGGTCAAGTAAGTTACAATGGTGAGGCAGCGTAGGGAGGATGGATCCAGACGGGAGCATTTGAAAGCCACTGAAGCCAGAAAAGGTAGTGGGTTGTACTTAAAAAAATTAATCTGTTACTACAGGATATAAAATGACAATGCAGGAAAATATTTGGAACCTACAGAAAACAAAAATAAAAATGATATAATCATCCATTTATCTAAACCCAAGAGGAATGAATTCTCAAGACTTAAATGGCAGGTCAGCAATCTTTTTTTTTTTTTTTTTTTTTTATAGGACAGAAAAAGTTGTGGAGATGAGCAAACAAGAGAAGCCAGGTGGTTTTTTTGTGTAAGGGATTATTTTAGAGAATCATTTCTTAAACCTTGAGTCATATATAACTTTCATTTTAGAATATAATTTTGGAATTTCCTTAAGAAATTTAAAAATAATTCAGGTGATTTCATACTTTGCAATACATTTAATGAATTAAATTAATTATGACAGTACTATAGATTGTTGTACCAAATTCATTTTAATATAATCTGTAATACTATTTATGACACATGGACAAATGGTAAACAAAGTGTTTAATTGCTTTATACAGAAAAAAAAAGTAACTATCAAAAGTGAACTTTGAAATCATAACTCAGGATGAATTTGGTGCATGAGTTAATACTAAAAATATGGATTGTGTTTTGACTGGGAAGGGGCTGAATGCCTATATTTGAATCCCAGTCAGCCATGGGTCTCCATCACAGGCTTGCTACTATTGGGCAAGTTGTTTTACTTTTCATTTCAATTTCCTTAGTTGGATCATGGGAGTAAAAATAGCATGCGCATCAGATAATATTTTAAGAATTAAACAGATTAATCCACACAAAGAGCTTCTAATAGTATCTGAAACATGTACAAACTCAATAAATATTGCCAATGCTCTGTGGCACACACATATTAATCACACATAAATACAAATGTTCAACATGAATATAAATTTAAAATGTTAAAAAAGAAAATATAGAATAATATCCTTTTGACTTCAAAGTAGGAAAATATTATTAATAAAGATAATAAAAACACATTTCATTACATGATAATTTAAAAGTACATATAAGGGTGCCTGGGTAGCTCAGTCTGTTAGGAGTCTGACTTCTGCTCATGTCATGATCTTTGTGGGTTCGAGCCCCACATCAGGCTCTGTGATGATAACACAGAGGCTGGAGCCTGTTTCAGATTCTGTGTCTCCCTCTCTCTCTGCCTCTCCCCTGGTTGTGTTTTGTCTCTCCCTCTCTCAAAAATAAACATTAAAACAATTTTAAAGTACTATATAAATAAAGTAAATATGTATAAAATTAAAATAAGTCATGGATTGGAAAAAGACATTATATGTGTTTATAGTATATATTTATATATGTATATACACACATATATCTGATTTAAAAAATAACATTTAAAAAGAGTAGGTCAAGTCAATCAAGTAAGACAAGGTTCAATAGGAAAATATATCAAAGAATTAGAATAGCAACTCATGGAAAGGAAAGCTTGAACAACAATAAAAATATGAAAAAGTGATCCATCTTATCAGAACAGCTCAGAATCAGGCAAGTGAAAATTAAATATTAAGTAATGCTTCATATATATCAGACTGCAAAAATTAAAAGACTGGCACTACCCCGTGAGGGTGTGGAAATCAGAAAACCCTCATATAGTACTGGTAAGATATAAACTGACAAAATTGAAACGTACCATACTGCATAGCAATTCTACCAGTAGATTTATTCTAAAGAGTTCTCAGGCATGTGCTCAAGGAGAGAGAGATGTGTGTATTGATTGCAGTTCTGTTTGTAATTAAGGATACTTGGACACTGTATATATCCATTAATAAGACAAAGGATATATAAATTGCAGAATAATAAGTCAATGTACTATCCTGGAGTGAAAATGAAGGAATTCCAGATATATGTCAAATGGTGTCATTTACAGAAAATGAAAAAGAATACAGAACAATGTATATTGTTTATTAATTCAAAATATTGTGGTACAAACTCCTAATGAGAATAATGACAGCAAATTGTGAACACTGTTATCTCTGAGAGGTGAAGAACAATTTAAAAAGTGTTCTGTAAGTGGCTTTACATCTTTAGTCTTTACTTGGTTTTAAATATATATATGTATTTAAATATATATATATATTTAAATATATAATTGTTATACAGGTATTCATTAAATCAAGCTCTCCTTAGTTCTCATGTTTAAAATATTTCATAACAAGGGGCTCCTGGGTGGCTCAGTTGGTTAAGCATCTAACTCTTCATCTTGGCTCAGGTCCTGATCTCACAGTTTGTGGGATCGAGTCCCTTGTCAGGCTCTGTGCTGTCAGTGCTGTCAGGGCAGAGCCTGCTTAGGATTCTCTCTCTCCCTCACTCGCTGCCCCTCCCTCACTGGTGTGCGCACTCTCTGTCACTCTCAAAATAAATACATAAACATTAAAAATATTTTAATTTTAAATATTTCATAACAAAAATCAATTTAAAATACAATAAAATATAAATTTATCTACTTGTGTTAAAACATTAGAGATAGGCAAAATGCCTTAAAATTAGATTACTTTATTTTGTGCATTTTAAGTATTCATCAGATTACTGTGTGTGTTCCATTTTTATTAGTTTTCAATTTCAACTTATTGAAATTGACAAATTATTGACAAATAAACTTGTGAGATATTTAAAGTGCATATCATGGTGATTTGATGTATGTATACATTGTGTAAGAATTTCCCCCATCTAGTTAATTAACACATCCGTCACCTCACATATGTATCCTTGTGTGTGTGTGTGTGTGTGTGTGAACATTTGAGTTCCACTCGCTTAGCAAATTTGAATTATACAAGAAAGTGTTATCAACCATAGTCACCATGTTATACATTAGACTCTCAGACATTATTCAACTTACAGCTGAAATTTGTACCCCTTCACCAACTTCTTCCCATTTTCCCTACCTCCGAGCCTCTGGCAACCACTTTTTTACACTCAGTTTCCTTGAGTTTGACTTTCTTTTTTTTTTTTTTTAAGATTGTACATATAAGTGATACCATGAAGTATTTGTCTTTATCTGTCTGACTTATTTCACTTAGTGTAGTGTAATATCCTCATGGTCTATTCATACTGTCACAAATGGCAGGATTTTTTCCCCCATGGCTGAGTACATTATATATATATATATATACACTATCTCTCTCTCTCCCTCTCTCTCTCTCTCTCTCTCTCTCTCTCTCTACACACACACACACACACACACACACACACAAACAAAACATCCACATCTCTTTTGTCCATTCATCCACTGATGGACACTTATGTTGTTTCCATATCTTGCCTATTGTTAATAATGCTACAATGAACATGGAGTACAGATATCCCTTCAATATCCTATTTTAATTTCGTTTTGATATATACCTAGAAGTGAGATTGCTAGATCATATATTAATTCTATTTTTAATTTTTAAGGAACCCCTATACTGTTTTCCATAGTGGCTGTACCAAATTAAATTCCCACAAACAGTGCCCAAGAGTTCCCTTTCTTTACATTCTCACCAACACATTTCTCACCTATTTTTTTTTTAATAATAGCCATTCTAACAGGTGTAAGGTGATATCTCACTGTGGTTTTGATTCGCATTTCCCTGTTGATTAGTGATGCTGAGCACTGTTTCATGTACCTGTTGGCTATTTGTATGTGTTCTTTGAAAAAAAAATGTGTATTCAATTCCTCTACCTATATTTTTATTGAATTATCTATTTTATTGGTATTGAGTTGTCTGTGTTTCTTACATCTTTTGGATTTTAACCCCTATCAGATACCTGTTTCACAAATATTTTCTCCCATTCCATAGGTTGTTTTTTCATTTAGTTGTTGGTTTCCTTTGCTCTCCAGAAGCTTTTTAGTTTAATGTTGTCCCACTTGTTTATTTCTGCTTTATTTCCTTTGCTTTTGATGTCAAATAAAAAAAATATTTCCAAGACTGAGGGTAAGGGACTTAACTCTCGTGTTTTTTTTCCTAGGATATTTATGATTTCAGGTCTTATGTTCAAATCTTTAATCCATTTTGCGTTGATTTTTGTGTACCACGTAAGAAAGGGGTCCAATTCCGTTCTTTTTAATGACAAAAAAAAAAAAGCCACAGTGCTGCAACATGTTTTATTCCAATGTTTCACTGAAAAAATACAATGCCTCTATTGGTACCTTTCATTCCAAAGAAATGAAAATCCATATTGAATTTAATCAATGTTAAATGTTGAACATATTCACAGTTACATATGATTATCACTCTATTGTCTCTTAAAAGTTTTTAAGTATTATCAAATACTTATATACTCCTTGTGCTATATAAACATTTTGATTTCAGAATTATTATTTTATGTCCCTATTAACTTTGTGTATGTCAACACTCATTCTTTTCAGATAATCTGTCTTTATCTTTTTCGATCTTTTGTCCTTTATGAGTCCAATGAAACAATATATAAAAAACAAGAAAGACAATGTAAAATTATGATATTCATAACCATTCAAAACTAAATTCATAGTCACTACGTGAAAAAACACCTGAAAAATCTAAGTTTGAGTATGTTGATTTAATCTCCTTTAGTAGCTGTAAATGCACACTTGGTCACTCAATCTGGTCTCGATTAAAGGGCAAAGAATTTATTTTACTGAAACTATTCACTGATTTTTCAAAGTAGACATTCAAAAGTGTTAGTATAGGCTTTCATTATTTGATACTTACTACCCTCCCAAACCAAACTAATAGTGACTTCCACTCAGGAATCACCAATTGGGAAATACATTCACAGAAGCAGACAAGCTAAGGCTTTGATATCATTGTGGCATAATCACATGCATGATTCTAATAGCAATATTAATTATTTAAGATTTGTGTCCTACATATCACATTTAGTTAGATGCAACCTGCAGACAAACTGCTCTAGCATAGCTGGCTAAGAATTACCTGTTTGATAAAGTCCCTAATTAACTTCTGAAAGGACTCATCACTTCTGTCAGGAAGTTAGAGAAAACCAATATTATATGTGCCAAGGACTGTGTGACATGCTATGAATATTGTAAACATTTATGTTATTTACACTTCACACCAGCAAAGCGTATATTATGTTATTAAATAAGTTTTATAGATGTTAAGGGAGATGTTTTGAGTAGTGCAATTCCTCGCCCAAAGACATATAAATAAAGGGTTTATCAGAATCTAAAATCTATGTTCTTCCTTACCGTTTCACGACTCTGCCTCTGGATCCACCCTGATTTAACAAAGACTCATGGCTTAATAAACCCAACAAGAGAGTTCATATGAATGAAGTCAAGAGTCAAAGCTAGTCCCTGAGTTGGGGATACATTTCAAAATAGAAACTAAACTCAATTATTGGGTGTTCAGATGTGCAACAGTTACAGATCACACATGTTTTATCCACTCAGATATGTAGGACCAGAAGAGAAACACATATCAGTAAGAAGTGGGAAAGGTAACATCAGTGAAACAGCAGCCTGTAAACACTGATATTTGGAAAGAGTTTCACAGTTCTCAGCAACCTGTTGGTTCCCTGTACAATAGTATAAACTTTAAAAGACTCAGAGTGCTTAAGGGAAATTACTTTCTTAGCTTTTTGGGTGTATCATATTTAAGAACATTTACATAAAAGTGGTTAAAATCCTATAAAAGTATATGGTGGTGTTAGAGTTATAAAATTGCACAGAAGCTCCCTGTCCTTGGTGTGGTCATGCCTTTAAATAGCTGCAAAGAAAGCCCTACTCTGTACCACCCTCCCCCCAGAAGACAGCAAACTTTACAGGGCTTCAAATGAAAAAACTGGCAGCCTTTGTATCTGTTGGTTCTTCCAATTAGCGCATCAAAAATGTAAAGACAGAGCTAAAAGTTCAAGGAATGTACTGGAGGGAATGCTAATTAGAGATAAGGGGAGAGAGGACTGTAGCAGGGCCAGGCTTCCTGAAATCCCTCAGATAATTCTACAGGTCTGATAACTGTAACAAAGAGGGTCAGAATAGGAGACTGGGTAGGAAAAGTCGCAGACTGCTTTGCAGCTCTGAAAAAGTCTCAGCCAGCCCCTGTGGGAGTTCAAGCACAAAGACTTGTTGGAAGAGGTGTCCTGCATGGGGCAGAAATGGTTGGGGCTTACTATCCCAGCCATGCTCACTAGTTGGCTGGGGGCTGTCTGGAAAGAGGATGGCCTCAGGCAAATGCTGTGTTATATTCCAAAGGCACTGAAGGTGGAGGGTGGCTGCTAACTGAAAGCCTTACAGCTGATCATCCTGTTCTGTGAAGGGGAATCCAAGGAGTGTGCTTCCATGCAGCCACAGTCTGACACACATTTGGCGGCCATAGGCTTATTCCACTGTTTTTTAGCCCCTTTAACACATACGCACAATCAAAAATTTTTGTTTGTCCTGTGAAAACTTGATCCTAAGATGGTCTTCTGCTGAATTTGTCTGGCTGAAATCTTTTCTCCAAATTTCCATCCAGGCTGATTTGAGTCTGAAAATACCACCCCTGTCTTGCAGCAACACCATTTCTTTCCATCTATTCAGTACCCTGTGTTCCTAATCCAGACACTGTGTTTTGTTTTTCTCTCTGCTGGAACCTGACAAGTTTAACAGTGATTTTGGCTCAGAACTCAAGATTGATGGTAATTGAGTCTGTTTTCTATTTAATGCATTTACTTTAACACAATGAATATACTTTGAGTATCAATTTCAATCTTATGTTGATTACATGGAAACTTAGTACATGAGTCACCTCAATATTTGAAGGATTCTTATTGAATAAATAAAATGCATACATAGGAAGATGTGGGCAGGTGTATCTTGAATTCAGTCTTTTTCTTTCATTCTTTCTTTGTTCTTTCCTTACCTTTTTTGTTCACTGAAAAACTGCAGATTACTTCAACAGAGATGACCATACATGTCTACAAAAAAGACACATACAAGGAGAAATGGAAACACCCATTAGGGCAACTAGAATAAGAAAGGCAATTGTTATTGTGTTGATGAGAGTGTATAGAACATGCAACTGTCATACATTGCTTGTGAGACTATAAAATGATGCAGCAACTTTGTAAATAGTCTAGCTAACTTTGAAAATAGTCCCAATATGGTATACTTAGAATTATTATATGACTCAACCATTTCATTCATAGGTATACGCTCCAAAGAACTGAAAACATATGCCCATACATAAACTCATACATGGATATTTTTAGCAGTATTATTCATAATATCCAAAAAGTGGAAACAATCCAAATGCCCAACAACTGATGAATGAACAAACAAAATGTCATATATTCTAAAAAGGAGGTGCTCATACATGATATAACATAAATAAAGCTTGAAATCATTATGCTAAGTGAAAGATACTAACCCCTAAAGCCACATGTTGTGTAATTCCATTCACATTAAATTATAGAAAAGGTATATTTATAAAAAAGGAAAGTAGAATAGTAGTTTCCAGGAACTAGAGAAAGGAAGGGATATTCAGTGACTACTAGTTGGTACAGACTTTTCTTTTGGGTGGTGAAAGTGATCCATAATTATATTGTGGTGATGGCTGCACAACTTTGTGAATATACAACAACATCAACAGACAACACTCAATTGTACACTTTAAAAGGGTGAATTTTAGAGTATGTGAATTTTATCTCACAAAACACATACACACAATCAAAAGTTTTTATTTTCCTTACGAGGCAAAAGCGTTAAAGAAAAATCCAGTTATTACGTAAACATACGGTTTGAATGCTGGTTACAATCGCCAGCCTTCAAGAAAACCTTGAATCATCTTCTTTCAACATACACCCTTATGTAGTTCACTGCTACATAATTTGGTCTATTTGATCAATAAAATACAGAAGAAATGATGGTATGTCTCTTCCAAGATTAGATTATAAAGACACTGTGGCTCCCATCTTGGTGACTCTCTGTATTACATCAGTCTTTCTGGGAAAGCCAGCCATGCCATGCATGGCATGAAGAGACCTTGTGGTAAAGAACGAAAGCCTCCTCCGAAATCCATGTGAGTGGGCTGAAATGTGGATCCTCCAGCATGAATCAAGCCTTCAGAGAAATGCAGCCTGAGCTAACAGCTTGAATGTTGGCTCATGATGGACCCTGAGCCAGAACTATACAGAGCCTCAGAAACTGCATGAGAGAGTTAATTTGTTGTTTCAAGCTGCTAAATTTTGAGGTGATTTGTTACACAGAAATAGAAAACATACATAGGCAAATTTCTAGACATAGAGGTGTTGAGTAATGGGTGTGTATGTGTGTATTTATATTTTATTTTTTATTAAATTATTTTATTTATATCTCATATTTATTTTATTAAATATATACACATATTTTATTGAATATATATAAAATAAAATGCACAAAACCTCAAATATATTTATCTCAAATATATATATGTATATATTTTAATGTTTTGGGTTTTTTTTTTGAGAGAGAGAGAGAGAGAGAGAGAGAGAGACAGAGCATGAGCGGGGGAGGAGCAGAGAGGGAGACACAGAATCTGAAATAGGCTCCAGGCTCTGAGCTGTCAGCACTGAGCCCGATGCAGGGGTCGAACTCACAAACCTCGAGATCATGACCTGAGCCAAGCCGGACGCTCAACCGACTGAGCCACCCAGGCGCCCCTACCTCAAATATATTTAATCACAATATATAACATGTATATATGTATATATGTCATTACATTTATACATATTCTCTTAGAAAAACATTTAAATAAAAGAGATAAAGAGGAACTGTAAGAGAAAAATGCACTAGGAGATAAAACTGAGAGAAATAAGATAAATATTGTGTGATAGCCATGTGTTTTCCAAACTTAACACAAAGAAAAGGGTAATAAATGTGTTTCTTAACCAAAAGAGTAGAATAATGATGGATACAATTAAGAATAGTCCCCAAGGACACCTTAGAGCATTATATGACTTTTCAGCCAAAAAATGGAGCATTATATGGAGCCTTCAGCCAAGTGAGTAAGTGCATTAAATAAATATAATAAGGCACAAGCAACCATAAACATCTAAACTGCTTCAGATGAATAACAAAAGCAAAGTCAACATTAGATGAAATTTTAATGTACGTTTTATGATTCTTACTGTGAGAGGTTTAGAACAGTGCTGAATAGGGGGTTGAGGGTGGAGTTGAAATAACTCCAAATACTATGATCATTGATTTGATAGTTTAAAATCATTCCTCTGTGCCTTCACAAATGTTGGAAGTCTTTAAAATTCATATCTAGACAGGAATAAAATTACAAACCAAGGAAAATAAGAATTTCACTGTATAGAATACAAGCAAATTTTTTAAGTTTATTTATTTACTTCGAGAGACAGAACACAAGCAGGGGAGGGGCAGAGAGAGAGGGAGAGAGAATCTTAAGCAGGCTCTATGCTGTCAGCACAGAGTCGGATGTGGGGCTCAGTCTCATGAGTATGAAATGATGACCTGAGCTGAAATCAAGAGTTGGACACTTAGTTGACTGATCCACCCAAGCACCCCTAGAACACAAGATTTTTAAGTGCAAACATTATTCTCTGCTCTGGGAACAAAGACTATTTTAATCATCTTGTTATGTATTTTGTAAAGATCACATAATATAAAGCATCTAAAATGTGACTACAAAAGCAAATATGGATTAACTAACATATCCAGTTGAAGCATTTTCCTTAAATGTAGACATGATAAGTGGAGGAGGAAGGAGCGGACAGACCACACTTAAGTCAAAGTTGCTATAGTACAGCAAATAGATTTTGTTTTGTTTTTGTTTTGTTTTGCTTTAGCTCTCTTCCAGTATATATTTTCAAAGGTGATGCTTAAAAAAACCTTTAGCTACTATCAATAATCATTTATGAATTCGTTTTTCTTCAGAAATAATCTTATAACTTTCAGAAAAAAGTTAAGACTGAAAATCAGGGAGCACCTGGGTGGTTCAGTTGGTTAAGCATCTGACTCTTGATTTTGGCTCAGGTCGTGATCTCACACTCCTGAGAATGAGCCCCATGTCAGGCTTTGCACTGAGTGTGGAGCCTGCTTGAGATTCTCTCCCTCCCTCTTTCTCTGTCCCTCTCTTGCTTTTGTTCTCTCTCTCTCTCTCTCTCTCTCTGTCTCTCTCTCTGAAACTAAAAACAATTTTTTAAAAAAGGCTTGAAATAATATATTGTTAGAACCATAAGCAACCTCATTTTACATGTGTAGACAATTGGACCCAGAAAGTCTGTTATCGCCCAAAGTCAACCACTGGGATTAGGACATTGATATTTTTTCTCCTATTACACATTTTTTTCCCATTCACTGCAATTTTTGTAAATGTTTATCTTCAAGTTTCTTGTTCACTGCTGCTTTGCCCAGTACATTAAGTTACAAGCTGCTATCCTCACTATTTTTCTTTCTTACGTAAAATGATGAATACTTAGCTTTAAAGTACACATTTGAAAAACATTTCAGATTGCATTAGGTTTTAGTAGAGGTACAAGATACTTTTTAGAACTACTAGTATTAAAAGCAATTCGTTGTCTCCACTAGAATATAGTCATATATTAGTTGTTCACAAACTAATTAATGGAATTTTTGGACATTGACACTTTATCTGATTTTCTCAGAAAAAGTCAGTGTATCTGCAGGTTCCTACAGAGGTATATTTATATACATGCATGCACATACACAAACACTGTTAAGTAAACATCCGGGATTCATAGATTTCCTCAAAGTCAACCCCATGAGCCATGGGCCTCATTTTAAATCATTGTTGAATTATCTTCCTTTCTAATTGCTTACAATGCTTATTTTCCTGCTTAATAGTGTAAAAATAAAGGTGAAAGTTGGTAGAAAACGTACCATCTTTGGTCAAGTCTGATTGATAGTCTGGTCAAGTCTGATTGGTGAGGGCTGTTGAAAATGTAGATAGATGATTCACATTCAGCTACATTCATCAGGTTAGAAAGAAAATTTTCAGTTTAGGAGATTACCACTTTTTATAATTAGAATCTAGATAATTAAAAAATGAACCTTAATTTTGAGAATCTTCACATCATGTAAGATATAAACAAAAGTCTTCAGAAAATAATGACAACACTCTATGAAAATTTTCTTAAAATAGGATGAAAGCAAAATGCTCTTGGGTTGAGAAGATTCATTCCAATTTTACCCTAAAGCAAATATTTTACTTTCAAAATAAAAATCTCCAAAAATAGAGTCTGAAATGGAACTGCTGACAAATCCTTGGCTACAGAGTTGCAATTGGGTACAAGTATAATGACGTACATATTTCTTTGTGAAGGAATTGAAAGCAGCAATAATAAAGCTTAGTTGTATAAAATTGAAATCCTCTTTCTCTCTCCTTTTTTTTTGGCTTTTTTTGTTTTGTTTTGTTTGTTTTTTTAACCTCCAGGGAGAAAAACAATTAGAGACAGACAATCTAGCTAAATAGACTAGGAAACAGTCTTGCTACATCTATGCTTCATTACCCTTCCTCTTTCTTCTCTCTCATTTTCCACAAATGGCTTGATTATGTTTACCTGACATCCACATACTTCCCTGCTGACTGGCTGTGGGTGCTCTGAAGCCAAGATAGACAATGTTTGCTACGAAAACTTAAGAGTCCTTTGAAAAGAGGCCAGTCTTTGTGAATATGTAGTTGTAACTTCAATACGTCTGTGACTGTAGTTTCCCAGAATTCAAAAGCACTGTCTGAAACCAGCTTTACACAATAGTCGTAAGTGGAAGCAAGATTGCTCTGGGGTGCAAACGCTCCATGTTAGCTAAGCAAACGCAGAGTCAGAGGTTAGGAATTCATGCCATGAATAAGAAGCATGCCCCCTAAAAGGTTGATCAAATGTTGAACTCCTTTATACTTTCAGAAGTCAGGGCTTTTAGAAATATGGCTACCATGTTTTGATGCCCTTTTACTCCCAAATCCAGCAGGATAATGGCCTCTAACTGTTGCACTGAAATAAAGTGCTTTTTCTAAGATGAAGCTCTTTGCAAGCACAGTCTGGGATGAGAGCTGCGGAGAAATAACAAGCAGCAGAACTGATTTTCCTGAGCTCTCTTTATGGACTGAGCCATAAATCTATAACGATGTGAAGGCTTCAGAGATTTCCTAGTTACCCTCATAAGAAATAGACATCATTCTATTTTCTGACAGTTCAGGTAGTAGAAGTAGGCACATTTTCCCCATTGTCACCAGGCTATGAATCTGAGTAACTAATCTACTGATAATTAGATGTGATGCCTCAAATTAGAAACCAATATTACACGTGTGAATTAATGGCATTTCATTATGTATTACAGTCGCCATTAATAAACTGTGACTAGATTAAGCTTTTCAGCTCTGAGGTAACTCAGGAGAGTTCTGTTCAAGTCCAGTTTCAATCAAGGACAGTATGAAATGATGAATGTAGGAAATGAAATACACCGAATATATCTTATAGGCAAAACCATCTGGAGCTTCCCAGTGTGTGTGAGTCAAATTCCTCTCATGCTGAAGACAGCAGAACGTTGCAGAATGAAAGGTAAATGGGGATTTAGAATCCTCAGTGACTCTCAATCTACACAACAGATTAAACAAGTCATACTCATTGATTTTAAGTTAGAATGGTCACAAACTGACCCAGCTCATTGAGTAGAAGGAACTTGGTCTGGATTCATAAAACCTGAATCACTGAAAACCGAGCTTTGTTTAGAAAGTGATAAAACTGATTCAAGAGCAGAAGCTGAATGTAATAGGGACCCCTGTGATTCTCCTTTCTCATTTGCAACCTCCAGCTTCACTGGCTTGTTACAGCTGAACAGGCAGCATTTATGCAGTGAATAAAAAGCTGCCTTCCCTACATCTTCAAGCCCCTTCTCAAATCCTGCAGTATTTCCAAATTCAGTCTGCTATTTTAAATGAAAAGAAATGCTATAGCCCTAAATCTGCATTAGTGGATCATGGGGGACAATTTAGGTCAGCTCAAAATGTACTAATGCACAGAGAGGCCCTCCTTTCTTGACTTTATCAAGGGTTGGCCTTGGTCTGTCACTCTGGAACAAAATTTCCACTGTTTGCGCGCGTGTGTGTGTGTGTGTGTGTGTGTGTGTGTGTGTGTGTGTGTGTGTGTAGAGGCGGGGACATATCACTAGTTTGTCACTGGTAAGGGTACTCCCCATGTTGTCTAAGTAAGGGTGAGAAAGCAATTTATTTTTCAGATTTGGAAGATTGTCTCTTCTAAATTGATTTTATTATTTTCATTTCAAACACATTTACACACGTGTATGAATCTTGCATTTTTAATACTGCATATGTTTTTCTACATACATATTTAAGTGAGGTAATATAAAGAAAAATAATGCTTTGTCCTATATTCCGAATCTTTGTATTCAATTTTCCCCCCAAATTATCCATCTGCCATCCTAACTTATTGTCTCTCTCTCTCTATTCTCCTTAGATATAATAGTGGTTTTAAACTTTGGGTTCTCTTTTGGAGCATATCATGATTCTGGGTACTGCCCCAGTGCCTGGCCGTTTAATTGAACTTGACCATAGATGGTGTCTCTCTTAGCCCGACATGGCTTAGATGCTACATGTTTTATTCTTTTAGTTTCCTCACATTAACATGTGTAATCCCAAATGGATTTCTCTTCCAAAATCTAATGTAACTTTCGAGAAAGTCAGTGTATCCTCAATTTAACTTTGCCTATGCTGTTGTAAGCTCTATTCTTTCCGTGAATTAAATTTATAACCAAAAAGCAGTATTCTCTTTCCCTTTTCTCTATTAGAGAAAAATAGGTAATTAGTTTGCTCCAGAGTACTTCGAAAATCTACTACTAATCTATGAGTTTTTGGTATTACAATCCCTAAATGTCATGCAGTTTGTCTCTGCAAGAACCTGCGTGCTGATATTCCACTCATGGCTTTGAAGTCTCTAATCTTCCATGCGGTTCTATTCACTCCAGTAAGAATCACCTTCATCAGGCATCAATTTCTCTTTCAGAGGCCAACATATCCTTGTAATTGCATCTCAAATTAAATTTATAGTTAAGGGATTCTCTTGTGACTGTTAATTACTGGGTTCAACAAAATGAGAAAAGAGGAGGAGAATTAAATTTGTCTGCTCCGTGCTATGTATTTTATATGCATCCTCTCATTTTAGACTCAGAGCAAACCTGAGAAGAAAGGAGTATTATTTCCTCTACATTAGTGAAGAGAGTGAGACTTATACATATCAAGAAATGTTCCTACATTCCTAAAGCCACTTTAGGTCCTTTTTACTTCCTTGTTTTAAAGAGAGGCGGGGGCGGGGGTATGGAGGAAGAGGGTGGGAAGGGCCATTTGCCAAGAAAAAAGGATAAGATATGTAAGGTCACAGCAATGTTTCTTTCATTAATTCACATATGTATAGTCTCTAAATATTTTTTATCAATATTTGCACAGTGATGTATGAGCGCTTGAGATATATAAAAATATTACAAGGAGAAAATACAAGGGGTGCACCAGATAGCTCAGTTGGTTAAGCATCTGACTCTTGGTTTCTCCTCTGGTCATGATTTCATGATTTTGAGCCCTTCACTGGGCTCTGCACTAACAGTGTGGAGACTGCTTGGGATTCTATGTCTCCTTCTCTTTCGCTGCCCTTCCCATGTGCTCTCTCTGTCTCTCTTTCTCTCTCTCAAAATAAAGTTAAAAAAGAAAAGAAAGAAAATAGAAGGAAACACTGCCTAAATGAACCCATTTTTCAGATTATATACTAATTGTCCATGTACATTTGTTGAAAAAAAAAAAACAAATGATAAAGCAATGATATTAACATTTAATAGCATAACTACACATAATTAAAATGATTGCAATTATAAATTGTGCCATAGTAATCAGGCACATCCTGCAGACAATTTTAATTTCTGCAAAAATATTTGTCAATTTGGAGAAAGTGTATGGTGGATGAATGGTTCCTTTTAAGTACCTGTTAGGGTAATATGCAATAAAAATATGAAACAATAACTCATAGATATTGGAAAAGGGTTATTTTGAGGAATAATATCAAGATAAAAGCAGCAACAAAACATGATAGATTGCTTTTAAGTTCACAGAATTACATGTTTCTTTCACCACTTGCCCACAAAAAAGGTTAAAGGAAAACATTACTTGCTGTTATATTCAAAGATGTTGAGTATAGCTCAGATGGCAATAAAAATTCCATTATGGTAAATATTTAATTTGCACGAGTCCCAAATATATATTCTTATTTATGAAAAATAAAATGTAATAGTGGAGAAAGATCCATAAAACATACGAAAAGGTAACTGCTGAGGTTTTGAGATAAAATAACACCTACAAAATGGGCTTTGGTACTATCACTTGGAGATAAATTTGTATTAATATAGGTAGGGATGAACAGATTTGTCATGTACTAACACAACCTCTATGGATCCCTAGACATGGACTCATTTCCTTGCACCCACACTCAGGTGGTATTAGAGCCTCCAGGCACTGCTGTGCAGTGACTTTGTGCAGGTGGTGGAAGGGCCATCATTCAATGGCTCATAAGTCCAGCAGGACCAGCAGGTGCTGGGGTTTGCTTCCACGGGTTTCCACTAAAGCACTACCACTCAAGCAATAGCTTGTTTGGCTTGACAAACACCATAACTCGCAAGTGATATGCTTTCCATATGTATTTTATTTATTTATTTTTTAAGTTCATTTATTTTGAGAGAGAGTAAGTAGGGAGGGACACCGAGAGAGAGGAAAAGAGAATGTCAAGCACGCTCTGCGCTGCCAGCACAGCACCCGAAGTGGGGCTTGAACTCACAAAGTCACAAACTGTGAGATCATGACAGCCCAAATCAAGAGTCAGACGTTTAACCGACCAAGCCACCCAGGCTCCCCTCCATGTATATCTTATTAGCTAAGAACAGTGGTCTTCTGTGAATTTCAACTCATGTGCCTCTACAGTATGGCCCTGGTGGTGGACACCAGACGTAAAGCAATGACCCAATCATTCATACTCCCATGACGCAAAAGGTGATTTTTTTTTTTTTGCCTTGCGGTAGAAAGCAAAGACGAATATGCATTTTTTTGTTTTTTACCTATTAGTGTTAAAGAAAATTTAGTTACTGATATAAGGAAAAAAATTATGATTTGCATATATAAAGATAATTAACTTTTATGTAAGAAGTTTCTTTGAAATTGGAAAAGAACATAAAGAAAAGAAATTAAACGAAAACATTGAATCCTAATTCATTGGATTAAAATATTTTAGTAGGAAAACAAATTATTATTTTGTTAATAAATACTGAGTGTTTACCATGTGCTATTCAGTTCTAAACACTTGACATGTTTCGTCTCATTTATCCTCAAGACACCAGAACAATCAATACTTTATCAATACTTTATCGATGAGTAACTGAGGCTCAGAGTGGTTAAGTAACTTCCCTGAAATAACAGTAAATTTCAGTGCTGAGGGTTGACAATGACATTATAACGAAATGGTTCAATAAAGCCAATTAATTGCCCATATTCAGATCTATGCTGAATGTTAATTATAATGAATTAACAAGGAAGAAATACACTTCATATGTATGACCTGGCTCAATTCTGGTAACAACTTCATGGAACAGAAATTTTCATTTTTATCATTTTACATTTGAAGAAAGTAAGGCTTGGAGGGGTTAGATAAATTTCTCAAAATCACTCAAACAGTAAGTGTTCAAAGTGAGTACTTGGACAAACTACCCACTTTCACTCCAGAACTATTTCTCTTATCTACTATTACATATAATTTTATATCCTCTATCCAAGAAATTATGTCATACACAGGTGTGAACACATACACACTCAGATGTTATTTTGTCATTACTCATTATACCTATACAACAAACAGGAATGCAAGTATAGAGGAAAAACAAAAATATTTGTGCACACTCTAACAGATTACTTGCCTTCTGCCTACTCCAAAGAAAGATTTCGAATTTTATGTTGCAATAAAAAGGGCTGGCACAAGTTTTAGACTATTGACCCATGCTGCTTCAAGATTTTAAGTGTGAAAAATAGAACATAAAAAATGGACTTCTACATGAAATACATTGTTCTATAATTTGCCTCTAGATAAACTCACAATCGAGTTTTATACGGTATAAATATATATCATTTAAATAATTCATAATAGCTAAGGGGATTGGAACAAATAAAAAGTAAGGTTGCTAGCCTTTTGAAATTGTTGCTAGAGTCTGACTGTTTTTCTTAAAAGCCAATATTGCTCATATTAATTTCTCCTTTTTCCTATGTAGTGTTCAAGAACTCATAATAGTGCATACTTTTTAGCCCTTTATTTATTTATATGAGATAATTCTTGCATACATACCACCACTGGCTATAACAAATATGACAATGCAGCAAATAAAACTATGCTTCATTTATAAGTCGCAGACCAGTGCTGTGCAGTTTGTAACCGATTCCTGGAAATAATATATTTTTGCTGATTAGTTGTCTGACTAATCTTCCGAGCTTGGAAAAAAAATGGAAATGCAGAAGTGAATGACAAAATACTGATGATATTGTATGGTTTATACTGGTCTTGGCCGCTGTATTGGATCAGGGCTTAGAAGTCACATTACGGACTATTCAGCCCACCATACAAGCTAATTCGTTCTTCTATTGCAAGTCTTCTCCCCTTGGAAGCCACAAAATAAACTGGCAAATCTTCTTGGGGGCCACAATATTAATATTCTCTAAAATGTTTTTATTTGCTGAGTGTTTGGGTGACTCAGTGTGTTGAGTGTTCGATTGTTGATTTTGGCTCAAGTGGGATTGAGCCCTGTGTCAGGCTCCATGCTGAGCATAGAGCCTGCTTAAGATTCTCTCTCTCTCTCTCTCTCTCTCTCTCTCTCTCTCTCTCCCTCTCTCTCTCTCTCTCTCTCTCTCCCTAAAATAAAAAAAAATATATGTATAAATAAATAAATAAGCAGTAAAATAAAATATTTTATGTGCAAACCTATATGTCATGAAAAAGAGGGGAAAATCCCAAAATTCTCTTAAAAGATTTAAAATTTACATATACAGAGAACCCCTTTTGCCAATATAGGTACACTGTATTTAGAGTACACTTAAGAACGAGTAGTTGAAAACCCCAGAAGATACTTTGCTAAAAAATATGTAGGGTCAAGTCTTTCTACCACTGATAGTGACTAGGATGACAATCTTTATCTTCTCTTCTGGCAAACAAGCACTGCATGATTATATAGAAGTCTCTGCCCTCATGTGGTTATGACAAAACTAGTCTCCAGCCAAGGGTGGTTTTTGACATAACCCTTGCTCACTCACAGACAAGAGTGTAACCTCACACAACGTACTCACAACGACGTCTTATGTGTTTTAAGAGTATAAATATACACTAATTGAATAAGAAAATATTTGAATATTGCCCTCATTTATCAAAAAGAGAGATGGTCAGTTAGAACCCTAGGGTTTGGACATGGTTTACAGATGTGTTTTCTTTTGCCCACCACCTTTCTTGCAAAAAGAGATCTTTTTTACCCATGATGATAGCGTTCTTGCAAACATGGTGAATGTTCCTAAAACCCACAAAACTTTTTGCAACAAGTGTGGCAAGCACCAACCCCACAAAGTGACAGAGTACAAAAAGGCAAAGATTCTCTTTATGCCCAGGGAAAGAGGCATTTTGACAGGAAACAGAGTGGCTACAGTGGGCAAACTAAGCCAATTTTCCAGAAACAGGCTAAAACGAAGATAAGATTGTGCTGAGGCTTGAATGTATTGAGCCACAAGTGCAGATCTAAGAGAAGGCCGGCTGTTAAGAGATGCAAACATTCTGAACTGGGAGGAGACAGAAGGGCAAGGGTCAAGTAATTCAGTTCTAAGCTTCATATTTTGTTATATTATGAAGACAACAGAACCTAGAGGTTATATTCAAAAGAAGAGGAAGAGGAAGAAGCAGAAGAGAAGGAGAAGGAGAAGGAAAAGGAGAAGAAGAAAGAGAAGGAGAGGAGAGATTTTAGATTTAAAGAAAACTCCCTTATTATTAGCTTCTCTTAAAACAGAAAAATCTGGCAACAATTTGCCCACATTCTTGTACAGTGACAATCCGCAATACACAGTCAATGGTACTTCATGCAGGTTATTTGTTCTTTGGTTGGCCACAGTCTCCACCATTCCCTATTGTTTATTGCTTTTCACCTTCCTTCATGTATTTCACCTCTCTAGCCTTTGACTATCAAGACAATTAAAACAAGCACATACTAATTTACCATTCTAATTACTAAGTCATTCATTAAATAAAGCTTTTTAGTCAAAATGACTGAACCACTTATGAATGGAAACAGGCTAACTATGATACATGCATCTCACAGTAGCATTGATCCATTGCTTGCCAAATGTCAATGTATATACATTATTTTTAATTAATGGTAGATTTCCAGGTCAAATAATTAAAGGATTAAGGAAGAGAGTAATTGCTTAGATAAATTGAAATTGATTACCTTTTCCAAGCACAGAAGCATAAGAACATTTTGGTTGGGGAAAGCCAATGTAAACAATTTAACTACCTTATGGACACAAGTGATTCAATTTTCAATTTATAAGATGTCCAGCTACAAGTGAGTTTACCCATTATCACTACCCATAATCTCCACAATCTCGATTCATTTTCAAAATGACAAATATGCATAGTGTTGGTAATTTTACTGAATCCTGTTTTATATTACTTGGCTTCACAGAAATTGTGGTCCAAATGCAAATATATTTTTGCTAATTAATAAAGCCTGATGTTATTTCTCCTATAACTCTCTTATTCTTGAAAAACAAGTTCAGAAATGTTAATCATCACTATTGATTACCTACTGATTGTTTCAGTAAGTCTAATGCATCTTTTGCAAAATGTGATACAGATGAAAGAAAACCAAAAACAAAAATGCAATCATCAAATGACTTTCATTTGTAATTGAATATACAGCATCCTCAAAAGCAGTTTACCCATTTCCTTACATTTTTAGAGTTTTTCCTTTGTAAAGATGTCTACTTTTAGAGGAAAAACATACTTTTTCAGTCATAAATTTTTATACATTTTCAATAGACACTCAAAGATCAGGAAGTGGAGTAGTTTTCTATGTTTAATATTCTATTTGCTTTGGACTAATTGCTTTATGTGCATATTGGATACTAAACCCTACTTTATTTTGAATTAAAAAATAATCAGCTAAAATAATTTGAAAAGAAAAGCATGGTTTTAAATCTTATGTTTTATCAAAATGTATGTGTCTAATTCATACTAAATTAATTGTTATTAGATTATGAAATGACTTTGTAATATGCTTTTACCTCGTTACTAGTTTGGGAGATAGGAAATCTGACACTTACAGTGATCAATCATGAGATCTTGGGAAACAAACTTTTATTTTCAGGCCTCAGTTTCCTCCAATAGTGCCAAGTCTATCTCCAAAATTTTGATATAGATTACTCTAATTTTAATATGTGTTTCTGGAAACAAAATAGCCAATTTTTGAACAATTTATTTCACTCTTTATGGGAAATGCTATAATTATTGTAATGGTTATAATCCTCCTCTGCCCTCTTTTCACCATATAATGCTTTGTCAGAAGACCATGGAAGATGAACATCTAAGTTATTTTTAGTCAGCCATCCTAGTCCCTATTCTTGTTTTCAGATTTATTCTGAATAAATCATGTTGGATTCCTAATCAAGGGCCTTAAAAAATATGCTTTTTTCTGAGCAAAGTGGACAACACAGTAAGAAAAAAGAATCAAGAAATTGGAAGTAGAAAGCTTGGGTATAGAGAAACAAAATGGGACAATTTTCCAGATGATCAAATTGTATACTTAGATGCACAAGAAAAACAAACACAAAACAATTTCATCTTATAAGAGAATGTGCTTAGGTAGCTACTTACAAGATTAATTTTTTAATAAAATTATCTTTCCCATATTTCAAGAAGAAAAACATTACAAAATATCAATTAAAGTAAAAGGCCACAAGCTGATGGTTGCCAGAGGGGAGGTGGGTGAGGGGATGAGCAAGATGGGTGAAGGGGAGTGGGAGATACAAGCTTCCAGTTATGGAGTTAATAAGTTATGGGAATAAAAGGCACAGCCTAGTGAATATAGTCAATAATATCATAATAGCATTGTATATGGCAGATGGTAGCCACGCCTGTGGTGAGCATAGTATACCATATACAGAAGTTGAATCACCATGTTGTACACCTGAAACTAATGTAATACTGTATATCAGCTACATCCAAATTAAAAATTTAATAAATAAAAAATAAAGACCCACATGCTGAGGCAATAAAAACAGAAAAAAAAATTTAGACAAACTTAAGAATATAAAACAAAAAAAATATGACAAATGGTAATACATATCCTATCATTAGTTAGGAAAACTCAATATTAATTCAATGAGGTCTATACTAAAAAACATAATCTCAGTAAAATACCAAATTTTCATCCTTACAGGAAATAATTGTGCTAATTCCAAATTCTAAAAATAAACTGAATAAAATAATTTTTTATCTGTACATGCATAATCTCACAAACCAACAGAAAAAACAGAATCCAAAGATAGGCATGGCAGATAAAAATGATTTAGTGGGCAAAATACTTTTGCAATGTATTTAAATCTTACTTTAATTTTTTTATTTGTTCTTATTTTTTTAAATGCTCACTGAAGTACAGCACACACACAGAGAATTCCATGGACTATAAATTGCACAATTCAATAATATTTTACTAAGTAAACATAGAACTATAATCCAGATGAAGATATAGAAAAGTATTATCATTGTCCCAGAAGTCTCCATTTCATCCCCTCCCACTTATTAGCACCTCCTAAGGGAATTCACTACTTGGGTGTGTTTATGGTTGAGCTTTATAAAAATGAAAAAAAAAATAGTACATATTATTTTGTGTCTAGCTTCTTTCATCGTTAAGTATGTGGGATTTACCACATTGCTTATAGCTATAGTTTACTTTCTATTGTTGGCATACATTTAAGTTGTTTCAAGTTTTTGAAAAACTGACATGAACATTTTAGGTCTGGGCCAGAGAGAGCTCAGATTTAACAAATACTGTGAAAGTTCTTCTAAAGCAGTGTGCCAATTTATGTTCCAACCATTAGTGAACGAGCTTTTCATTTGCTCCATATTCTCACCAACTCTTGAAATTAAAATTAACTGTTTTTTTTGTTTGTTTGTTTTTAATTTTTGCCTCTGTTGTGTTAGGCATATAGTGACATTTAATTGTATGTTTATTCTTTATTTTCCTCATGACAATTGATGTTAAAATCCTTACACAGACTATTTGGCCATTTGGGTATCATGTTTTGTAAAGAGTAAGTTCAAATTTTATTTTCTAATATTTGCTTGTCTTTTTTTTTCTTAATGAATTCTTAGAAATTCTTTGTTTATTCTGATACTCTTTGTTTATATCTTTGTCAGATATAAATATATCAGACTGTCGTTTCTTCCTCCTGATGGCATCTTTTGATGAGCAAAATATTCTGCTTAATGGAGATCCTTAATCAATATTTTTGTAGAATTAGTGCTTCTGGCAGCTAGTTTAAAAATTCTTTGACTAGGGGTGCCTGGGTGACTCAGTTGGTTAAGTGTCCCATTTTTGATTTTGGCACAGCTCATGATCTCATGGTCGTGAGTTTGAGCCCCACATTGGGCTCCATGTTGACAGACCAGAGCCTGCCTGGGATTCTCTCTCTCCTCCCTCTTATTCCCTACTCCCATTCACTATTTCTTTCTAATAAATAAGCATAAAAAACTCTTTGCCTACTCCAAATCATAAATATATGTTTTATATATTTTATTATAGAATATTGCTCTATCATTCAAATAGGTCTAAATCTATCTAGAATTGATTTTTTGTATGGTATGGTGTAGATAGATTTATATTTTCCACAACGGACTCTGTGTTAACAGTGTAGATCCTGCTTGGGACTCTCCCTCTTTCTCTGCCCCTCCCCCTCTTGCAATCCCTCTGTCTCTCAAAATAAATAAAACTTTTTTAATAATAAAAATAAGAAACCTCTATTATTCCTAGTTTCATAGTGAAACTTTTCAAATATATCACCATTAAATAGACCCTTTACTGTAGAAATTTTGGTAGATACTCTATTGTATTAAGTAAACTCCATTCTATTTCTGGTCTGCTAATTGTTTTTAAAATTCATGAATAGTTGGTGAATTTGTTAAATATATTTTTGGCATCTATTGTTATGGTCATATATTTTTCCATATATTTAAAAAAATTTTTAAAAACCATTTTTAAATGTTTATTTATTTTTGTGAGAGAGACAGAGTGCGAACAAGGGAAGGGCACAGAGAGAAGGAGACACAGAATCTGAAGCAGGATCCAGTCTCTCAGCTGTCAGCAGGCAGCCCTTCACGGGGCTCCAACTCCTGAACACTGGGATCATGGCCTGAGCCTAAGTCGAAAGCTTAACCAAGTAAGCCACCCACCTCCCCATACAGTGATTCCTTTTAATGTTAAACCTATCTTGAATTTGTTGAATAAATCAACTTTGTTATCATTTTTAATAAGCCTGAATTCAATTGTTAATTTTTAATGATTTTTCCAAGTGTTTACTATTGTCCCATCCTTCTCCATAAATGGGACTCCAATATCTGAATATTAGATACCTTTTCCATACATTTTATAGCTCTTATGGCTTTTCTACATTTTTAATTATTTTTTTCTTTCCAGACTTCAATATGATATTTGCTGCTGAACTACATTTTACTTTACTACTTTTCTTTTCTGCTCTGTCTAGTGTGTTATTAAAGACTATTGAACTATAATTTCATTTATTTTATTTTTCAATTTCAGAGTGTCCATTTGATTTTCGGGGGGGGGTAAATTTCAGGTCTGCTAAAATTCTCCATCTTTTCTATATTTTTGACCATATATATTAACATTATTTTAAAAGCACTGTTATCCCAATATTCTGGCTTAATTTTCTGTTTTTTTTTTTTTTTCTCTAGGTTGTCAGTTATTTTATCCTGTTCCTTGATATAACTGACTCAATAGTATTAACAGGATTTTACCATTAGGAAAGGCCCTTGATATTAAGTTTCTCCTGAAGAGATTTTCTACAAACAGGTGATTAATACCACCTTTAATTCATGTGAGACTGAGATGATATTTGCTGATATTCTTCTTAACTGTCAAACTCAAGCAAAAGTAGAAATATTTAAAGATTTCTATTTCCAGCATTGTTTATCAAAAATTCAGTTTCCTTTTAAAGCGTAAGAATCTTGTCATTCCAGAGCCTGACAGAGACTTGTTCAAGTGAAAAAACACTGTCTGCTAATTAGGTTATTTTGGGCAGCCATTTATTACTTTCAAAGCACCTAACAAAATTTGGATTAATATTTCCTTAATTGTGCTACTGAAATTAACCTTGTAGCTTAAACATTTTTCTGAGAACCCTATCTACAATGAATCCAGATTTCTGTATGTGATAAAAGATTTACATGCTTTTTGTACCAATTTTTCATGTTTAAAAATTTTTTTTTCATTTATTCATTTTTGAGAGAAGAGAGAGACAGAGCACAAGCAGGGGACGGGCAGAGAGCGAGGGAGACAGAATCCGAAGCAGGCTCCAGGCTTCGAGCTGTCAGCACAGAGCCCAACGCGGGGCTGGAACTCACAAACCACAAGACCATGACCTGAGCCGAAGTTGGACGCACAACCGACTGAGCCAACCAGGCACCCCCCCAATTTTTCATATTTTTTAAACATTCTCAAGGGAACTGATAATCTTTTAATAAACTCAATCATTTTGTAGCATCATCCAGACACATTGGTTTTCATTTCCTCTCCAAATATTTTTGACGCTAGCGTTTATCTGGGAACAAAGCAGTGTATTATAACAATGTTACAATTTATTTTATAACAAGAGACAAAACCTCTCATGGGCCAAGCATTAATGGAATAACATTAGTAAAGAAGCCAACACAGTTCCTCCTGGATAGAACTTTCTAGATTTGGGGGCACCTGGGTGGCTCCGTGGGTTAAGCATCTGACTTTGGCTCAGGTCATGATCTCACATTTCGTGAGTTTCCGCCCTGCGTCAGGCTCTGTGCTGACAGCTCAGAGCCTGGAGCCTGCTTCAGATTCTGTCTCACTCTCACTCTGCCCCTCCCTCGCTCATGTTCTGTCTCTCCATCTCTCTCTCAAAATAAATAAACATTTAAAAAATTAAAAAAAACTTTTTAGATTTGAAGATAAAACATGAAATAGATCTTGTCCTCTTTTAGTTTCAGACAGAAACTTGCAGCAAGAAAACGTTGTTTCTGAATTTCACCAACATTTACAATTTTTACAAATACTAAGGCTTGATCTTTAATGATGAAATCTGTTTACTTATCAACCTGAAAGAAGTTGTTTTTCTATTTATTTTCTCTCAAATCTCTTTAGTTTCAGATGATAGGTCTTCAATATTTCAACTTACTATACAAAGAGAGAATGGAGTCTTCAATTCTTCTAACTGCATCTTAACCTAGTATTTTATTGCCGTAGTTTTACGTGGTTTCATCGTTACGTTTTCACCAACCATGTGATTTTTCCTTTATGGGGTAATAATTTCCACCACCAAATAATTTGATCCTTGAAATGTTTCATTGGCTACAAGTACTGTTTTAACAAATATGCACTGAGTTTAAGTTTCCAAGAACCATTCGGCACCTTGCCTTGTCAAGTGACTGGTTTGTATTTGTGCCTTTTCCTCCGCTTGCTTCACTTAGAGATTGTTTGCAACCCTGTATGTACAATAAAACTGGGTACCCTGGATTGTCATCTTATGTAAACAGAAGTGATATTAACTTTCATGGTAAAGATCAGGTGATTGCTATTATTATTGTTGCTGTTGTTTTTTGTCTTTCCTTTGTTGCTTGGGTTCAATTACTTTGAAATGACTTTGAAGATTATGATTATTACCAAACATATTAGAAGGAATCATAGACCCAAGGCCAGAATCATTCTCTTCCATCCTACACTTCATGTTCAAAAAACACCATATTTGATATTGAAGCATGTTTGTCATCAGAAACATTAATAAAATATTTTAAGAAGATGATAAACAATTTAAAAAGAAAATCACAAAAAAAGTTAAAATTTTATAACTTTCAACCTACACTATCCACATTTTGCAACATTTGCAGTAACAGTCAAGTGGCAGGACTCCTGATATGTGGAGTCATTAGACTAAAATTTTGTCATTAGAATGAAACATTTTATCTTATTTTCTATTATACCAGCAGGTCTTGTTTATTCCTGCCATTTACTGGGTGGTGCTTAAGAGATGATTTAGAAAGGAGGTAATTCAGTACTGAGAAGCTGCCATCATCAGCTTACTGACCTCTTCTTTCTCAGTCCACCACTCACGAATTTTCAATGGTCCTCAAACCCCACTTTTGCTCCCAATCTGCTGACAAAATATGAGTAAATACTCAATACATTCAACCAAATGAATATGGTTTCCTACTGTGCATGCATATGGGGCTTAAAAAACTGCTAATGGAATTGCTAAAGGTGCTATTGACAACTCTGAACTTTATCATTGTATATCCCACAAAGTTCAGAATCAGTTATTTTTAGCCATGAAGGAAAGAGAGAAATCCTAGGATTCTGCAAGGTATTGTTTGAAAACTCTGAATTCTGTATTTTAACCATAGCAACCTTAACTGTTAAAACTATGAAGCCATAGCCCCACATCACTCATGTAATTGTCTTCTAAAATGCACTGGGGTACCTGGGTGGCTCAGTCAGTTGAACGTCCAACTCCACTCAGGTCATGATCTCTCAGTCTAGGAGTCTGAGCCCTGCCTGGGTCTCTGTGCTGACAGTTCAGAGCCTGGAGCCTGCTTCAGATTCTGTGTCTCCCTCTCTCTCTGCCCCTCCCCCGCTTGTGTTCTGTCTCTCTCTGTCTCTCAAAAAATGAATAAATGTTAAAAAAAAATTAAATGCAAACAAATGGCCCAGGAAGAAATAATCATTCTTTTCAGTGCAAAATCTAGGAGTGGCAAATATTATACAAAACTTGTATGTATGTATGTAAATAGTAAATATATTAGGGGTAAAGATAAATTATTTTAATAGTATATTTTCACATATACAATGATGACTCGCAAAGAGAATACTAACCCATAGCTAATACTTGTTTTTTTATTGCAACATACCTGAAGAAGAATATATCATCTGTTCAATAAAAAGCTCACAGTGGAAGTAATTTTCTTGGATACAGTGAAGGATGTTCCCCTAAAGGGGATCTATGAGATCCCCAAAGTGCATGAGCAATTTGAAAAAGAAAACAAGTAAATCTGTCATTCCCTCTAATTCCATTACTTTATATCAAGTTGAGAATCAGTCTTGACCCTCCAGATTTCATCTCTTTTATATGTTCTACTTAGAAAATATACACTGTTGTGTGTGCTATGTTTTCTCAGTGTTAGCCAACAGACTTAATTTTAGGGCCTCCTGGTAGGTGATCACACTTCTAATATTAAAATGGGCTTTCCAAAAGTGGCAAAAAATATAACTTGCAAAATTGTGGGCCAAATAGAAAGAACTACAGTTTTAGTCTTTTAAAGATCACAGCCGTTATTTTTGCTACTACTAGGAGAGGTTTTCATTTTCAAAGAATCATGACTCTATTAGTCAAACCCAATCATATTGTCACTATTTCTAGTTTTGTTCTCTACTTAGGAGGAACTACATTTCTGTCGCGACCGGCGCGACAAACACCGAGGTCAGTGTCCTGAGGGTAGGGGAATGCAAGAAAAAAGAGAGAGAAGAAAGTTTGGGAACAGGAGGGTCCCCTGGGCTGATGGCCCAAGTGATGGCTTTATTGTTGCTGTACACAATCTTTTATATCCAGACTCTTATGGGTCAGGCCATTATAAGAATAAACAGGTTTCACATAATCGCTGCCAACCAAAACATTTAGTTCTGTGTTTCTTGTGCATTTTCTAGACGGGTCACAACAAGACCTTGTTGATAAGATTGCTAGCAAAACACAATTTCCATGTTTGTTTCTATCTGACTCGGGGTAGAAAAAGGGAGGTAGCATTACTGCCAAAACCTGCAGACCACAGGCTTCAGGAATTAACTTTCTCAGCCTTGACAAGGCTTTCGTATGCCCTTGAAAGTGGCGGAATGGGAGGGGAAACCACCGGGTTGGCTAAGTCAACAGGGAACGTTGCTCGACCTGGTCTCAGCCTGGCACCGGGCCCGGCCCCCCCCACATTTCCATAGGTGGTGTATGCTTCCATCCCATTCTCTACCCTCTGTTACCATTTGATAAGATGCAAATAGAGTATGTCCGGCACTAATAAAAACAGAAAAAGGCATTTATTTGACTTTTGCATTTAGTTCTCTGAGCCAACAAATGGCAACTTGCTTTGAAAATGAAATTAGATTTAGTTAATGTGTTAGTCTCCTATGACCACTATAACAAATCACCACAAATTGGGTGGCTTAGAGCAACAGAAATTTATCCCTTTGCATTTTGGGAGGTAAGGAGTCTAAAATCAAAGCGTGGGTAGGGCTGTGCACCCATAAATGCTCTGGGGAAGAATCCATTTCTTGCCTTTCCCAGCTTCTGGTGTCTCCAGGTTTTCCATGGCTTGTGGCCCCATCACTCTAATCTCTGAAACCACGATAATATTGAGTCTTCCTCTTCTCTGTGTCTGTCTTCTCTTGTGTTTCTTAGTCCAATTTCCCTCTGTTAAAAGGACACGTGCAATCGCATGTAGGGCTCAATTGTATAAGGTAGGATATTATCTTCCTCTCAGGGTCCTTAACTTAATGACATATGCAAACACCTTTTTCCAAACAAGATAATGATCATAGGGGTCAGAGATTAGTATGCAAACATATCTTTTGTGGAGCCACCATCTAACTCACTACAATCTGCCCTGACACCCAAATATATTCACTTTGGTCCAGCTTCCCCCAAATACTCAGCCCCTTATTTTTATTTTATTTTTATCCTCATTTTTGCTTCCTCCCATCCCATGCCAACCAATTTGCTGAGTCTCCCAATCAACTAAGTGTCCTACTATTCAATTAAATTCTGATACTATCTACCTGGAGTTAGGGTCAGACACCAAATATTTAAGGGCTCAGTTCCACAAGACTGTTCCCACTTCAGACATCAGTGGCAACTATCAGTCCCCCAGGTCACCCATACTTCTACTGAATTTCACCAGTTTGAAGGTTTCTACAATCTACCACTCAAGTTTGATAATTTGCTAGAATGCAAATTCTATGGTGCTAGAATGACTTTTAGGACTCAAGAAAATGCTATTCTTACTAGTAAAGGTTATTATAAGGAATATAAATGAACAGCCAGATGAAGAGATGCATAGGACATGGCCTAGAAGGGTTCCAAGTGTACGGGTCTCTATCCCGATGGAATAGAGGTATACCACCTGGCCAGCACATGGATGTTGCCAACCAGGAAGTTTCTTGAATCCCATTGTTAAAGGCTTCGTTGAGATTTCATTCCACATGCATGACTGTGCTATTGCCAATTCAGTCAATCTCCAGATCCTATGCCTTCCCTGGATGTTAGGGAATGAGGCTGAAAGTTCCAAGCTTCTAATCACGCCTTGGTTCTTCTGGCAAACAACTCCCATCCTAAAGATATGTAGGGGCCAGCCAAGAGTCACCTTCTTAGTACAAAAAACACTCCTACCATCTTTATCACGGAGGAAATTCCAAGGGCCTTTGAAGTTCTGTGCCAGGAACTGGGAATAAAAACCAAATATCTTTCCTATTATACTATGGATTCTTTACTCAATTTATCCCTTACCTCTTGTATGTTCCTGTAAACAACAATAAGAAACAAGATCACACATAAAACCTTTCCCTTGGCAATTTCTTCATCTAAATATCCCAATTATTGCTGACAAGTCCTGTTTCCACACAATTCTAGGACAATATTTGAACAAGTTTTCTGGCACTGTAATAATTATCAGCTTTCCTTTAGCTTTAATAACATGTTATTTATAAATCTCTGAGCCCTTTATATCCTTTTTTCCTCTCAATATTCTGTTCATAACAACACAAGTATTCTCTAGAACAACAGAAACTTTCTCTGCTACACTCCTCGCTTTTGAGAGGTCACCAAAAGCACTTTAAAATAAATATTTATTTATATATTTTAAGAGAGAAAGAGAGCATGGGAGAGGGGCAGAGAAAGAACAAGAGAGAGAATCCCAAGCAGGCTCTGCGCTGCCAGCACGGAGGTCGACACGGTGTTCCATGTCATGAACGGCGAAACCATGACCTGGGCCAAAATCAAGAGTGGATGCTTAACTGACTGAGTCACCAGGCACCCTACCAGAAACACTTTTAATGTTCATAGTGCTAACCTTCTGTTCAAGGACATCTACGCTTTTTCTATCATATGCTTTGAATTTCTTCCATTCCTTATCTTTCTTTAATTCCAAAGCCACTTCCATATATTTAGGAAGAGCAGGCTGGAAACTTTCAGGCAGGAGCTTATACTGAGATCCACAGAAGGAACATCTCCCCAAGGAAGCTTCAGTTCTGCTCTTAAGGCTCTTCTACAAATTAGATCAGCCACATGCAGATTATCAAGGACAATCTCTTTTACATAAAGTTTACTGATTATAGATGTTAAACACATCACAAAATAGCTTCACAGCAACATTCAGATTAGTGTTTCTTTGAAAAACTGGGTCCTATAGCCTAGCCAATGTGACACATAAAGCCAATCATCACACTTAATTTAAGCAGTATTTTAATTAATTTCAATATTAATATAGCACTATTAATTCTAGGTGAAATGTAGCATTTTAAAAATTATGTCTAAAATTTTAGGAAGAGTGTTTTAAAAAACAAAGAGTATCTTATATATTTGCCTATTTCTATGATACACAACCTCTATGTGCACGTTCAGTATATATTGCACTAAGATAAATACACTTGTTGACCCTGAGCAATAAACCGGTAGAATAATGAATAATTCAGCCTAGGTGTGATACAAAGGTAAAGTGAACAATAATATACCAAATGAAATGTGTGAGGAATACCCTTGTCTTACTCAGATAGCTTTTCTTGCAATTAATATATTTTTAAAAAGAGAACTTAATTACATTTGCCTTAAAATGTGAAAAATCTTGCAAAGGAATTTTCTGAAATTACACAAAGATTAAAAAAACCCAAAACAACCTAATACTGGAAAGGGAATTCAGAGAAGGTTTATCGTATAAGAGAAAGTAGAACAAAATGACCAAAAAGTATAAAATAATAATTCTATGGAACACAGTAAAGGTATAAAATGAAATTTTTTATATGAAAGTATTTATCTAGATCTTGCCCATGATCTGGTGCTGTGGTCTGACTTTTCAAAAAAATGGTCTATAGGCTGCATATATGTAAATGCTTCTGAGATTATTACAATTCTGTATGCCTCATGTTGCTAGTATTTTAAAGGTTATTAAAGTTATTGTATTTACCAGGGCTTTGCTCATATTAGAGATGAGCAAGAAACAAATTTTATAATGACTTTATAATGACTAGGTTTAAATTTTGTTCATATAAATATTATTTACATATTAAAATTCAAAAAAATACTTATCAATTTGATTTCAGAAAGTAGTCTAACAAATGGACACATAAAGACCAATCCATTACTTTTGTAATCATTTTTACACAAATCATGATGTACTATCTACTTCCGAAATTCCCACGAATACATTGTATGTCTTAAACATTTTTCCTTGACAGTTGATATATATCTCATTATTTTTGTTAATCAGTGCATAATATTCCATAAGTAGACTTAGCCATATTGTATTTAATTGGTTTTATTCAAGATAAAAATTTGGTGATTTGCATTTTTTGCAATTACATACAATATATTCTTTCTCATGCATATTTAAAGGTGATTTTCTAGAACACTTTCAGCTTAATAGATTCTGCCAAATTGCCCTTGGAAGTGTCTGTATTGACTTATATTCATTAGCTTTGTCTGAGAGTACATGATTCCCCAGATTTTGCCAAAGCAGGATATTGGGTGGAATTACCTGTCACCACTCTTAAGTAATCTTTCTGAGATTTACGCATTCTCCAGATGCAAGGGTTTTAATTTTTACAATGCAAAAGAAAGAGAATTAAGTAGGCCCTTTTAAAGTCTTCTGGAAAACACCTGGAATACTACCATCTTTCCGTAAACACATCATAAAGTAGTGTATATTAAAATTCATTAGTTCATAGTTTATAATACATATTTTATAGTTAAAGTCTTTTATGAAACTGAAAAAAAAATGAGACAAAAAACTCAAAATATTGGGGCACCTAGGTGACTCAGTTGGTTAAGCGTCAGACTTTGGCTCAGGTCATGATCTCATGGTTTGTGAGTTCGAGCCCAGTGTCTGGCTCTGTGCTAACACACCTTAGAGCCTGGAGCCTGCTTAGATTCTGTGTCTCCCTCTCTTTGCCCCTCCCCATTCCCTCTCTCTCTCTCTCTCTCAAAAATGAATAAACATTTAAAAAACCTCAAAATTGTATCATGATAATGTATTTTTTCTGTAAATATTAATTATGTCCGTATTTGGCCAATTATAGTTTATTAAATATATGTAAGGCAATGGATTTATTTTTCGTGGAATCAAGGTAAGAAATTTAACTTCATCTGCCCTGACTATATTAATATATAACCAGCCACATGATTTCCAGCTTCTTAGGCCCATCCTTAGAATTTCTAATTTAAAAAAAAATTAATGTTTATTTATTTTTGAGAGAGAAAGAGAGAGACAGACAGTGCAAACAGGGGAGGGACAGAGGTAGAGGAAGACACACAATCTGAAGTAGGCTCCAGGCTCTGAGCTGTCAGCACAGAGCCTGACACGGAGTTCAAACCCATGAACCGCGAGGGAAGCTTAACAGACTGAGCCTCCCAGGTGCCCCCCCACCCCATCACTAGAATTTCTGATTTAATAGTCTAGGGTAAATCCTGAGAATTTGTATTTCTGAAAATTTCCCAAGTAATTCTGATGGTGAAGGTGCTGACTCAGAGTCAGTACTTTGAGGACCACTGCACTAAGTAACCATGAAATGTTAATCAAATTATCGTCCATGAATGGCTCCTAGCAGCATCACTTGGAGCTTGTTAGAAATGCAACTGTTAGGGGCTCCTGGGTGGCTCAGTCGGTTGAGCCTCCGACTTCAGCTCAGGTCATGATCTCGCTCTCTGTGAGTTCCAGCCCTGCGTTGGGCTCTGTGCTGACAGCTCAGAGCCTGGAGCCTGCTTCGGATTCTGTGTCTCCCTCTCTCTCTGCCCCTCCCCCGTTCATGCTCTGTCTGTCTCTGTCTCAAAAATAAACATTAAAAAACAATAAAAAAAAGAAATGCAAATGTTAATGAACTAATGGGACTTCCTCAAGTTAAAAAGTTTCTGCATAGCAAAGGAAACAACAAACCTAAAAGACAGCCTACAGAAAGGGAAAAGATACTCTGCAAATGACATATGTAATAAAGGGTTAGTATTCAAAATCTATAAAGAAGTTATCAAGGAGCCTGGGTGGCTGTCTGTTGAGTGCTGACTTCAGCTCAAGTCATGATCTCGCAGTCTGTAAGTCCAAGCCCCTGACAGGCTCTGTGCTGATAGCTCAGAGCCCAGAGCCTGCTTCAGATCCTGTATCTCCCTCTTTCTCTGTCCCTCCCCCACTCACGCCATCTCTCTCTTTCTCTCAAAAATAAAATAACTATTAAAAAAAGTAAAACAAAACAAAACAAGAACTTATCAAACTCAACACCCAAAAAACAAATAATCCTGTTAAGAAATGGGCAGAAGACATGAATAGATACTTTTCCAAGAAGACATGTAGATGGCTAACAGACACACCAAAGATGTTCAATATCACTCATCAATCAAAGAAACATAAATCAAAACCACAATGCATTACCACCTCACACCTGTCAGAATGATCAAAATTAACAACACAAGAAACAACAGGTGTTGGTGAGGATGTGGAGAAAGGGGACCCCTCTTGCACTGTTCACGGGAATGCAAACTGGTGCAGCCCCTCTGGAAAACAGTATGGAGGTTCCTCAAAAAGTTAAAAATAGAACTACCCTACAATCCAGCAATTGCACTTGTAGGTATTTACACAAAGGATGCAAAAATACAGATTCAAAGGAGTACATGCATCCCAATGTTTGTAGGAGCATTATCAATAATAGCCAAACTGTGGAAAGAGCCCAGATGTTCATCTATTGATGAATGGATAAGGAAGAGTTGGTATAGTAGTGCCTGGGTAGCTCAGTCAGTTGAGCACCCAACTCTTGGTTTAGGTTCAGGTCATGATCTCACGGTTTGTGCAATTGAGCCCTACATCAGGCTCTATGCTGACAGCATGAAGCCTGCTTAGGATTCTCTCTCTCTCTCTCTCTCTCTCTCTCTCTCTCTCCCTGACCCTTTCCTCCTCATGTGCTCTCTGTCCCTCTCAAAATACATAAATAAGCAATTTTTTAAAAAAAGGAGTGATATATATATATATATATACATATACCCGTTTAATGCTTTTTAAATTCTATATTTACACCATCAAATATGGCAGTCACTAACTACATATGTCTCTTTACATTTAAATTTAAATTAATTGAAATCAAATTAAATTAAAAACTCAGTGTTTTAGACACAGGAGCCACATTTCAAATCCTCGATACCAACGTGTGGTGAGTCGTGACCATATTTGCATCATCACAGAAAGTTCTACTGGACAGTACTATTTCATAGGAATACCAAGGCTACGTATTTTCTTTCTTTTTAAAAACAAGGTTTAGTTCACTGCATTCAAAACATATTGACTGTACTATTTTGGCAACCGTGAGGCATTTCTTGGGATTTTCCTTAGAATATCTATTAAATAATTCTGATGACTAGAAGTACATAAATAATACTACAATTGTGTTTTCTTTTATTAAAAAAAATTTCTTAACGTTTATTTATTTTTGAGACAGAGAGAGGCAGAGCATGAACGGGGGAGGGGCAGAGAGAGAGAGAGACACAGAATCCGAAGCAGGCTCCAGGCTCTGAGCTGTCAGCACAGAGCCCGACGCGGGCCAAACTCACGGACTATGAGATCATAACCTGAGCCGAAGTCGGACGCCCAACCGACTGAGCCACCCAGGTGCCCCTACAATTGTGTTTTCTTTTAGGACACATAGAAATATATGGCACATTCATAGTTTTGTACTTGGAAGGCTATTAAAATACGACTTGTAATTTACCCAACAGCTTTTCTCCAAAGGGCTCAGTCCTTAGAGAGATAATTTCAAACTAATTCCAACTTTCTAGCTTTTATCTATCCCTTTCTACTCTCAGTAGTGTTGTAATCAATAGAAACATGTCTAACTTATTTGAACTTTCTAGGCTTCTTTTCACTCTGTACTGTAATAATGAACTTTGCTTCTCTGTGCTAAAGTCACTAGAGATGCAAGGGCAAGTCAAATGTTTCTTATGTTAAAAATAACTTTCACTTTGACAAAAAGAACCAAAATCCTAGGACTAAAGTATGTTGCTTATAAAATTATACAGAGGATGTTGCATAAAGAGAATTAATTCCCTTGTGTTTAGGTGCAGCCCAATCATTGCAACTATTTATAGTATTCTAAGAAGCATCAAGACTCCTGAGTGCCAAAGTTCCTCCCTGGAGGCAAATTCATTATTCATGGATGACCAAGATTTATAGAAGATTGGAATGCCACCATGATCCATTATTCATAGAATTAGAATACAAAAGTTCCTAAAAATCCAAAGTGCTTTGGTAAGATTGTGGCCAAAAACATTAGTGGTAAAACATGCACTGAATTGATGGGAAGGAGTGTTATGTTTAGCCTATATTAATCCTGTACAGTCTAACTATTCATACAATTTGCTGAAGAAATACAATTATGTTTGATTATGGGAGGTTACGTCAGAACCTTCTGGGAATATTTACGTGCCAACTTTTTCAGTGGAATGTTGCTTTATTTGGGTCTCAAATAAAGATATAATTTTTAGAAGTCAGAGACAGTAGTACTCATATAATCCATAAAGGTTAGTATATTATGGTTGAGAATATCAAACAGCATTAGATTTGACGTATTTGAGAAGGGACTACGTAAGGGGCATTAAACCCAGGAAAATGTCTCTGCTGCAAGGACACATAATTCAGACTTGTGTTTACCTGTATGTGCACATAATTCTGAATTGTTCATGGATAGATAGTCTATTAAATGGAATACTACTGATAAGCATTATTTTTCTGATTCAATTAATATCAAGTTTGCAAATAGTTGCATTGAATAATGTAAGTTTATG
Organism: Acinonyx jubatus; assembly: GCF_027475565.1. Lineage (NCBI taxonomy): Eukaryota > Metazoa > Chordata > Mammalia > Carnivora > Felidae > Acinonyx > Acinonyx jubatus. Next base: position 122,285,917 of record NC_069382.1, on the reverse strand, counting down.
TATCAGGGACAATATTGGATGTAGTCCCACTCAAATGTAAGGTCAACAATGGAACAGTTATTGATAATTTGTTGGAGACATGAATGATACTTACTAAAATGAAGTTGAGCCGAAAAGAAAATATGAATAAGTAAGCAGTATGTAGAGACATAAAGTTATTATCTTAAGAATTCATTTTTTCCTGAAACAAACATATTCAGTATGGTTTAAATTCATGAACTTTTATAATATTGTGTACATAAGGAAGCACTGAATTGTTATGAAAACAAGCTAACAATAGTGATAGTAAAGGCATATAGTGCTAATTATAAATAAGCAATTTCTTCTAAGATACTCAAAACGTGTACTGATACCATATTAATCTCCATGTACCTTCTTAGTTTTAAATTCTAAGAGTTAAAATATATGTCAAGAATAATTCATAACTCATCTAAGGCACAGGAGATTTCTTGCTGACATCAAGTGGTAAATATCACACTTAATTATTGTGAAAAAATGTGTTAAAATGTATAATACTTAGTATAGGTTAAAACACTACTTATATTACCAAGCTGAATTCAAATAGAAAGCATTCACTAAATGTCAGCTACCTTTATTTCATTAATAGTCAAGTTCCTTTCCTCTCACACTGCCTAGATGACTCTAAATTCCACTCTACTTTTTGAAAGGATTCATGTTTTTGTTCTTATAATCCAATGGCTTTCAGTGTCTTATAATGTATATCTGTCTATACATATCTATTCCAAAATGATAATAAGCATTAATGTCTGCAATAAACACTCTAAGCACAAAATGCCACTCTATCCATATGTTAATGTTCTGTTTGCCACCATTCTTATGATTTCCACTTTCAACTGCTTTGAGTGGGTTTAAGTTACAGAAACAAAATTGTTTGGCTCAATAAATAGAACAATTAGAAATGCCGCCAAATTTCATTGGTTGCCTCCTGAGGTAGTAAATTCCTCTTCCTTGAAAGCTTTGGACTGGAGTCTGGATGGTAAACTACTAAATGAGAAACATAATTTTGGATCTGTGATAGTTTTCAGTGAGGTAATTCTTAAAAATTAGTCAGATAAGATTGAATTAGTTTAAAAAATGCATTTCCAGGTCTTGCCTCCTTGCAATTTTAATTCAGAATGTTTGAAAAGGAACTTGTTTTTATTTTTTTATTTTTTTTACTAAGTAACTCAAATTATGCTGATGTTGGTGATCAATAGACCATACCTTGGGATCCTCTACCTCAACGATTATTTAGTTCAAATCTCAATTTGCAAATGAGGAAGTGGAGCACAGTAATTAAGTGAATTTGATGTAAGTTATATAATTAATTTGTTGTTCATCTGGGCGTTGAAGTAACATCTCCTGATCCCTAGTCCATCGTTCCTATTTTTAAATAAGTCTCCAAATAACTTGTGGGAAGCATCTCTCTAAAATTTTACTGTTTTGCAGATTTTTTAAATGGGGAAAATTCAAACAGATTCTCAAATAAGACTTTTTTCTTATTTTTTTTTAAAACGTGTAAAAACAGAAACTAAGTTAAGCTCTCTCTATATTTTTTGTCTCCATTGGAAACTAAACTCAATTTATAAATAGAATTTATATTTACTTAACGGAAACTTATATTGTCACTATATGAATCAATCCCTATTCTAAGAACTTTAATAGTAATATTTGTAAATATTAATAAAATTAATAAACCAGCTGCTCTTCTATTAGCAATGTTAATTTAATGTTGCAAATGGCACCACATTGCTGAAACTAATGTAAAGGCCACAACATGGACATAGTGGTAACTGTTCTGGTGTTCTATAACCAGTAATAATATCTGATTGTTGGCCACTGGACTCAAGAAGTAGGTTGGCCCTGTGAGGAAGATGGCAGGGTAGGAGGGTCCTAGACTCACCTTGTTCCATTGATATACCTAGATAACAACCACATCAGTGTAAATAACCCAGAAAATGACCCAAAGACTGGCAGAACAGACTCATCACAGCTAAATGTAGAGAAGAGGCCACACTGAAGAGGGTAGGAAGGGAAGACAAGTAGTCCAAAGATAAAAAGACCCAAGGAACCCTGGAGGGGGGAGGGGGAGGGACGTGGTTGGGAGAGGAGACAGGAGCAGACTCCATAACAAGCATCCCAAGCATAGGAGACCTGCACTTCATTGGAAGATGAATCCCTATAACAATTGGCTTTGAAAACCGGAGGGGCCTAATGTGTCAAGTTCTTATGATCGGTAGGGCTTAACACCTGGAACCTTGAAAATTACTGGGCTTGGCTCTAAGAGAGCCAGAGGGCTATAGGAAATGGAGTCCTCACTCTTTTTTTTTTAAATTTTTTTAATGTTTATTTATTTTTGATAGAGAAATAGAGCTTAAGAGGGGAAGGGCCAGAGAGAGAGGGAGACACAGAATCCGAAGCAGACTCCAGCCTCTGAGCTGTCAGCACAGAGCCCGATGTGGGGTTCGAACTCACAAACCATGAGATCATGACCTGAGCCAAAGCTGGAGGCTTAATGGACTGAGCCACCCAGGCAACACTGGAGTCCTCACTCTTAAAGAGATAGCACAACAAAAAGCTCCACTGAGATACAACATAGAAGAAGCAGTTTGGAAAACACCTGAAATATAAGGGAAGGAGATTTATTTACTGATCTGAGTGAGTGCTGAAGAGGCAGACATCTTTGGGAGACTTCTCCAAGAGCAAAGGTGCTGGTGGGTAAAGTTAAAGGAATTCCTCAACCCTAAACCAGCCTCATAAGAAAAGTTAAAAGAGATTCTTTAAGTAGAAAGGTAGACCATAATCAGGAGTAAGAAAAGTGGGAAGCACAAAAGCAATAAAATTAAATATATCCATAAAAATCAGTCAAGTGATTCACAAAATAAAAAGATGTAAAGTACGACACCATATCTTATGCATATAGCAGTCTATTTTAAGTTGATAGTTGCTTAAGTTTGACCCATTCTAAAACCACTAAATTTTTATTCCTCTCCCCCTCCACATTTTAGGTATATGGTGTCATACTTTACATCTAATGTAACGACAAATCAAAAATCAGTAATAGATGTGCAAAAATAGAGAGGAATCCAAGTATATCACTAAAGAAAGCAAGCAAACTGTGAGAAAAGGGAGCAAGAGAAGAAAGGAAGAGAAAAGAACTGCAAAACAATCATAAAACAAATAACAAAATGGAAATAAGTACATACTTATCAATAATTACATCAAATGTAAATAGACTAAATGTTCCAATAAAAAGACATAGGAGATATAATGGATAAAAAAGCAAGATCCGTCTATATGCTGCCTACAGTAGACTCATTTCACACCTAAAGACACATGTAGATTGAAAGTGAAGGGATGGAGAAGCATTTATCATGCAAATAGAAGCAAAAATAAAGCTGGGTTACCAATACTTGTATCAAACAAAATAGACTAAAACAGACTGTAACAAGAGAAGGTCACTATATAATTGTGAAGGGAAAAATACCAAAAGAGGATGTAACAATTGTAAATATTTATGCACTCAACATGGAAACACTCCAACATAAAAGGAGCTAACAAAATACATAAAAGAAGTAATGGATATGGGCATCTCAGTCTGTTTAAGGGTCTGACTCTTGATTTGGCTTAGGTCATGATCTCACAGTTTGTGAGTTCAAGCCCACATCAGGCTCTATTCTCAAAGTGCAGAGCCTGCTTAGGATCCTTTTTCTCTCCCTCTCTCTGCACCTCTCCTGCTTGTTCATGCACTCTCTCTCTCTCTCTCAAAATAAATAAATAAACATTAAAAAAAGAAATAATGGATAGTAATACAATAAGAGTAGAAGAATTTAACACACCACTTATACATCAATGGGTAGATCATCCAAACAGAAAATCAATAATCAGTGGTTCTGAATGATACATTGGACCAAATGAATCCCACAGATGTATTGAGAACATTCCATCCTAAAACAGCAGAATACACCTTATTTTCAAGTGAACCTGGGACATTTTCCAGCATATATAGCATGTTAGGCTACAAAACAAGTCTCAACAAATTGAAAAAGATGAAGTCATAGCTTGCATCTTTTCTGATGACAATGCTATGAAACTAGAAATCAACCACTAGAAAAAACCTGGAACAATAAGAAATACATAAATGTTAAATAACATGCTACCAAACAATAAATGGGTTAGCCAAAAAAAAACAAGGAAATAAAATATATATATATATATATATATATATATACAGAGAGAGAGAGAGAGAGAGAGAGAGAGAGAGAGAGAGGCAAATGCAAATGAAAACACAATGGTCCAAAGTCTTTAGGATGCAGAAAATGCTATTCTAAGAGGGAAATTTATAACAATAAAGGTCTACCTGAAGAAGCAAGAAAAATGTCAAAGAAACAACATAAACTTACATCTAAAAGAACTAAAGAAGAACAAAGAAAAGCCAAAAGCAGTAAAAGAAAGGAAATAATAAAGATCAGAGCATAAATAAATGAAATAGAAAGTAAAATAAACAAACAACTCCCCACCAAAAAAACAATAGAACAGATCAAAGAAACCAAAAGCTGGTTCCTTGAAAAGGTTAAAAAAAAAGAAAAGAAAAGAAAAATGTTTAGCCAGACTCATCAAGGGGCGGGGTTGGGGGGGGTTAGAGGACTCAAATAAACAAAATCAGAAATTAGGAGAAAAAATAACCAACACCACAGAAATGCAAAAGACTGTAGGAAAATGTAGTAACAAAGTATACACTGATAAATTGGACAAACTAGAAGAAATGGATAAATTCCTAGAAACATATACCTCCCAAAACTGAACCAGAAAGAAACAGAAGTATGAAGAGACCAATTACCAGCAATGAAATTGAATCAGTAATCAAAATACTCCCAACAAAAAAAAGTCCAGGACTAGATGGTATCACAAGCAAATTCTGCCAAACATTTTAGGAAGAGTTAGTATCTATTCTTCTCAAACTATTTCAAAAAATAGAAAAGAAAGAAAAGCTTCAAAATTCGTTCTATGAGGCAAGCATTACCCTGATAGCAAAACCAGACGCTACAAAAAATAAAAGAGAACTACAGGTCAATATCTCTGATGAACATCAATGCAAAAATCATCAACAAAATATTAGCAAACCAAATCCAACAATACATTTAAAAAGATCGTTCACCATGATCAAGTGGGATTTATTCCTGGGATGCAAAAATATTCAATATTTGCAAATCAATCAACATGATACATCACATTAAGAAGAGGAAGGATAAAAAATGATCATTTTAATAGATGCAGGAAAAACACTGACAACTACAACATCCATTCATGATAAAATACCTCAAAAAAGTAGGTTTAAAGGAAACATACCTCAACATAATAAAGGTCATATATGAAAACCCATAGCTGACACCATACTCAATGGTAAAAAACTGAGAGCTTTTCCCCTAAGGTCAGGAATAAAACAAGGATGTCTACTTTCATGAATTTTATTCAACATAGTACTGGAATTCCTAGTCAGAGCAATCAGACAACAAAAAGAAATAAAAGGCATCTAATTTGTTAACGAAGCAGTAAAACTGTCACTATTTGCAGGTGACATGATACTACATACAGAAACCACTAAAGATTCCACCAAGAAACTCCTAGAACTGACAAATGAATTCAGTATTCTTATGATACAAAATTAATATACAGATATTTGTTGTATTCCTATGCATTAATATTGATGTATAGAAAGATAAATTAAGAAAAAAATTTCCATTTATAATTTCACCAAAAATAATAAAACACCTAGGAAAAAATTTACCCAAGGAGGTAAAAGACCTGTATTCTGAAAACTGTAAAACACCGATGAAAGAAACTGAAGATGATACAAACAAATGGAAAGATATACCATGCTCATGGATCACAACAACCAATATTGTTAAAATGTCCATACTACCTAAAGCAATCTACCAGATTTAATGAGATCCCTAACAAAATACCAACAGTATTTTTCACAGAATTAGAACAAATAATCCCAAAATTTCTAAGGAGCCACAGAAGATCCCAAACAGCTGGAGAAATCTTGAAAAAAAAAGAAAAAAAGAAAGAAAAAAAAGGGAACAAAACTGGAGGCATCACAATCCCAGATTTCAAGATATACTACAAAATTGTAGTATTCAAAAGAGTATGGGCCTGGCATAATAAAAAACATATACATTAATGGTACAGAATAGAAAGCCCAGAAATAAATTCATGATTATATGCTCAATCATCCTTTGACAAAGAAGAATTTATAATGGGTAAAGTACAGTCTCTTCAACAAATGGTGTTGGAAAAACTGGAAAACTACATACAAAAGAATGATACTGGATCACCTTCTTTTACCATACAAAGAGAAAAAAGCTCCAAATGGATTAAGAACCTAAATGTGAGATCTGAAACTATAAAAATTCCAGAAAGAACACAGGCAGTAACTTTTCTGACATAAATCGTAGCAACATTTTTCCAGATATGTCTACTGAGGCAAGAGAAACAAAATGAAGATTAACTACTGGTACCACATAAAAATAAACGTTCTGCACATTGGGGCGCCTGGGTGGCTCAGTCGGTTAAGCATCTGACTTCAGCTCAGGTCATGATCACACAGTGCATGAGTTCAAGCCCTGCATTGGGTTTTGTGCTGACAGCTTAGAGCCTGGAGCCTGCTTCAGATTCTGTGTCTCCCTCTCTCTGCTCCTCTCCTGCTCATGCTCTGTCTCTCTCTCCTTCAAAAATAAATAAAAACATTAAAAAATTTAAAAAAATAAAAAGGTTCTGCACATTGAAAGAAACAGTTGACAAAACTAAAAGGCAGCCTACGGAATGGGAAAAGATGTTTGCAAATGGCACATCTGATAAAGGGTTAGTATTCAAAATATATAAAAAAAATTACATAATGCAACATCCAAAGAAACAAATAATCTGAATAAAAATGGGCAGAAGACATAAACAGGCATTTCACCAAAGAAGACATACAGATGGCCAACAGACACATTAAAAGATACTCAACATCACTGATCATCAGGGAAATGCAAATCAAAACCACAATGAGAGATCACCTCATGCCTGTCAGAATGGCTAAAATCAACAACACAAGAAACAACAGGTGTTGGTGAGGATGTGGAGAAAAAGCAACCATTGTGCTCTGTTGGTAGGAATGCAATCTGGTGGAGCTACTGTGGAAAACAGTTGGAGGTTCCTCAAAAATTTTTAAATAGGATTACCACATGATCCACTAATTCTACCACTGTGTATTTACCCAAGAAATATCAAAACATTGATTCAAAAAGATATATGCATCCCTATGTTTATTGAAGCATTATTTATAATGGCCAAATTATGGAAGCAACCCAAGTATTCACTGATAGATTAATGGATGAAGATATGATACACATATATATGTGTGTATAAATATATATACATATATACATCATATATGTACATATGTATATATACACATACAATGGAATATTAGTCACAAAAAACACAATAAAAATCTTATCATTTACAACTACATGGATGGAACTAGAAGGTATAATCCTAGTGAAAAAAGTTAGTCAGAGAAAGACGAATATATATGCTTTCACCCATATGTAGATCTTAAGAAACAGAACAAAGAAAGAAAGAAAAAAATAAACAAACCAAAGAACAGAATGTTAACTACAAAGAACAAATTAATGATTACCAGAGGGAATGTGGGAGAGTGGTTGAAATAGGTGACAGAGATTAAGAGGGCAATTATGATGAGCACTGAGTAATGTATAGAATTGTCAAACACTATATTGTACACCTGAAACTAATATAACAATACATGTTAGCTATACTGGAATTACAATGAAAAAAAAACATAAAAATACTAACCTTGCTGTATTTGATATCCATATTTATTCCCAATTAAAAAAAACCACTTTTCCTTCTATGTCCTTTTAAGACCTTTTTGCCATCTTTAAATTTGATAAGAAGACTTGTGCCTATAACAAACATTTAATTCATATCTCCAATATAGCTGAAAATAAATATTTTCAAACTAAATTCATGATGTCCCACCAAACCGTGTCCTCCACTGAAGTTAGCTCTACTACCTTGCTAGAAAAATCATAAATTCAAAAGTCATCCTAGATGCCTTTCCTCCATTTTCCCTATGTATCAAATCCTTCACCAACCCCTCCTTGAACAGGTCATGAAAGCAGTCTGCCTTCTTTAATCTCCACTGCCAGAATTGCCATCAAAGTTACTGTTGTCTGGACTGGTATAGTTTTCTAACTGAGTACATTCATGGCACCTTCCAACCAATTATCTAAACTATTACCAGAACAATCATATGAAATGTAAATTTAATCACATAATCCTCTACGTAAAGTATTTCCTTTTATAATGAGATTAAGTCCAACAATTCTACTCTCAACTGTTTCCTGTCTCATCCTGTCCTATTTTCTTTCCTGCTCCCTGTGACCAGGTGTCCCTGATGACGAGTGATGTTTAGCATCATTCAACTGCTTATGTCTATAAAACTCACCATATTCCATCCCCTCCCTGCAATCATCTTTCTTTCTCCACCCTCTCCCATCTATGCCATGTTAATTTCTATTTTTCTTGCAAATTCTAGATTCATCTTTATTTGATTTGAAATGTGCTTCCTGACTTCCCAAATAAGGTTAGTGATCAATTCCTTCTGGCACTATGTGCATCTCTTCTTTGTAGCAATGTCCACAGTGACAATTTTAAATTTACATAATGTGGCTCTGATTAATTTCTCATTTTCCAATTAGATGGTGAAGTCCATGAACTCTCCTTTATTTCTCCACTCCTATATCCCAAGGACTTTCAGTAGTAGATTTAATAACATTTGCTATATATACATTGCTGAACGGACAGCAGTAAATTCTGAATGCTGCAGAACAACACAAGAAAGGATTACCTGCAGAAATCCTACTCAACATTTCCTTACTTTACAGCATTACCTATAATTGAGAAATGTCCTATGTCTTTGGACTCCTAATGAATTCCTTATGTGAGAAATTCATTCAGGGCTTTTCATGCACTTCCATATCTAGATGTTATTTGTCTATATACTTAAAGGATCTTATTAGATAAAACTTTCTAGAAAGCAAAGACTGTTTACTGTAGATCTTCATTCCTCTACGTCTCAAACCAGTATTTCATACACAATATGTTGAACATAACACACACACACACACACACACACACACACACACACACACATGCAAGCTCACTATGTAAATAAAAAGAAACCACTGGATTGTTTTCTATATATTAAGTCTCTTTTATCAATTTCAAATTTCTCTGGAGAATTTTTAACATCACAGTTGAATAAAGAGTGTGGCCTTCCCTCTTCCACCTCCTTCCCTTCACCCCTACCTGATGCACATAAAAATACAGGTCCAGTCTATTAGTGCATTCTTCAAGATAAGTCATTGTGCTTCAGGGACATGAGAGATTAGTGGACATTGTTTATTCATTCTCAAGTAAGTTCATTTGTCTAAGTTTTTCATAAAGGCAACAGCTTTAATAGGTATTTTATTAGCATTTTGGATATAAAATTAAATAACTTCAACAATGTAACTCCTGATAATAATTGTATGTTACATAGAGTGAGAAGTAACAACAATGAGAAATGAAAGAACAAATCTAAGAAATATAGGTTTAAAAAGAGAAATTTATATACTAGTAGTTTAGAAGTTAACATTAAAATGGCTTTCAAAATTGTGCTATTGAGGATTTCTATAAGTTATTCATTTTTTATCAGTTCCAATTTGAGTTGGATTCTCACATCAAAGCAAAACTCAAATCATTTTTATATTCTGCTCCTCTCGAAAAAGTCTTACAAAAAAAATGAACAATGCTACAAGATTTTTATTCTTACATACACACTTGTGTATTTTCTTGCTGAATGTTTATAAGTCAAGATAGATTTCTCCAGATGACCTGTAACAACATTCTTTTAGCTGGTCTCCTCCTGTTATTTTGCTTTTTCCTTCTCAGGACTGAAGACAACATAATTTCTTGTCTCTGTGAAAGAATGCTGAGACCAAACAAAAACATCCCAACTGCTTGCTCCAGGAAACTAATTGTTCCTAGAAGACTGTGAACCAACCAACAGCTCACTTATCTAATAGCTTTTTCATTAATACTAGTTTCAGGACACTCCCTCACCATGAAGACCAACCTAAAAATGTTAGGTTATATACTCTGCCCAATACTAACCAGATGCATACCTTGCAAGATCTACCTTAAAATTATCCAGCCTAAGCACTAAAGTCTTTTTAATATCTCCCCCAATACTACTAAAACTTCACAGTGGGGTTTAACTCTCTGCCCAAATCTAATAAAATTAATTTTGTTTATTTCTTGTGAGCTTTTGAGAGGTAGTCAACATTTGTATTACTTTCCTATATTTCTTCTTTAAATATGTCCTTAGTTTCAAGGACTGTCCTGGCTTCTTGCTTGTTAACTGAATGACCTTGACTAGGTTACATCTTTAAACTTATGTCTCCATGAGCAACATGGCACCCTCATAGAGTTCTGCTGAGAGTAAATAAGGAAGTATATGAGGAACATTAACACATTTCCAAGTATACTGACACATTTAATACTTACAATAATTGTGTAAGTCATTATCTATATTTTGTAGATAAATAAATGGAGGCAGAGAGAGGTCAAATAATTTGCCATCAGTCACAGATGTTATAATCAGTGATGCTGCTTTGCCTTATTGGTTTGGTTCAATTCTATCTTCACTGTTGGAAGAGGTGGCTCCATGTGCTCCTTTTCCATTTGAGTTATCATAGATACTAACACAATCATCTTTATTGTATAACAGGTGTCAAATACTCTTTGTGAATAGTGCTAGCCTCCAGTGATTAGAGATAAGTTGAGGTTATATCACCTCACTCCTTTTTCCCACTCCTGATCCTACCTCATTTTAGGGAGGGAAAAGGCCCAGCAGATATGTCTGGAGAATTATTGGAGTATGACGCTTCCATCCATCCATCCATCCTGAAATTTGTTATTTTCTTCCACAAAGATATAGGCTTAGGGAGGAAAAATGACTCTCTACTTGCAAGTTAAGAAAAAAGAGAGCCAGAGAGAGAATATACGGAGAAGAAAACTAACTACTTGAAATTTGGAATACATTAGTAGTAATAGTAGAAGAAACAGTAAGGTTAGCAAGACTATTAATTGCAACAGCAATAGTAGTAACAATTGCAACCTTAGGTAGCACTGCCCCTCATTCAAGTAACAAATGTCTATTGACCATTTGCTATGTGCATCACGTTGTGCTTTATTCTGGGGCCCCTGGCTAAGAACACTGTTTCCTCATTGACCCTTTTGTTCTTCATACGTCTCCTTTCTATGATTTAACTATCACCTTTCTGATAGAGGCCCAAATCATTATATCGAATCCTTATTTCTCCTTTGTGCAGCAAAACCAAATGCTTACTGACAAAAGTATTTATTTCCAATAGTAAGTCAGAAACTCAAAATTCACAGAAGTGAAAATACATGTTGTCTTCCCCCAAATCCAGTCCTCCTTTGTTGTCGGTTTAAATGAATGGCATCACTTCCCATTTAGTTGCTCAGTATAAGTCTAAATATGAATCTCTGAGTGGTCCAGGACCTCAAGTCGTGATGTATATTGACTGATGTCCCCTCTTCCACACCTGGTCTGCTAAAACCTTACTGTCTGACATGTCACCATGTGCACCACACATGTTTTTTCCATGTGTCTTTTAACTCCACTCTCACAGAAGAACAGTGCAGGCCAGGATCCACTTTTACTTCTCTGTTTTGTAAATATATATATCTCAAAGGTGAGTGAGATGTCAATCCTTATGATCAAGAAAGAGTCAATCAGTAGGCAAAAGGGTGTTTATAAACATTTTTAAATTGAATGAAAGGGATCAAAGTGTCCAGTGCTATTAGAGAGGGTCAGAAGAACAGAACTTAATTTCTTCATTTTCATAAGCTAAAACTGTTGCTAAGGCAAGGCTGCTCATTTAATTTCTCAATTGTTTTATTTGAAAAATATTTGTATTTTATAGGTTTTATGATAGTTAAGTAATTAAGCATGACAAGGCATGTCGTACATTAAGACAGGGTGTTTATTGAATGGTTACCATATTCTATGTGTTTTTACATGTACCGCTTCAGTCCACAATTAGAAAGCTGCCATGGTGTGTTGTTATTTTATTAAATGACTCTTTCCAGAGCTCAATTTTAAAAAGTTTTTTAAAAAGGTGAAGGTCTAGACATTTGAACTTGAAGGTTTTTTTATCGCAAATCCCAAAGTCTTTCTAGTTTTCTCTTGTCCTTGTCTTTTTAGCACTGTTCCTCCTTCTGATGTGCATGGTCTGTGTAATTCTTTTATCTCCAGCCAATGCAAGCAGAAAATTAGTCCAGCAAACATATTCTCTATTTCAGAAGCACAACATTGTTGCTTTGCTTCAAATGAGATGACTATAGAACCAGAATAATATATCATCCCTTGAGGACCTATTGTTTTGTGTTAAAAAGAAAAAAAAAACTCGTGAACTTGTACTGAGTTAAGTAGTACGTTGCTGAGTGTCCCTCCAAAGACTTGTCACATGGCTCATATGAGCTACACATTTTCACTCAGTCATGGGACACTTTTAGTGTACGTGTTTTTTTTTTTTTAATTTTTTTTTCAACGTTTATTTATTTTTGGGACAGAGAGAACCAGAGCATGAACGGGGGAGGGGCAGAGAGAGAGGGGGACACAGAATCGGAAACAGGCTCCAGGCTCTGAGCCATCAGCCCAGAGCCTGACGCGGGACTCGAACTCACAGACCACGAGATCGTGACCTGGCTGAAGTCAGACGCTTAACCGACTGCGCCACCTAGGCGCCCCTGTGTACGTGTTTTAATAAAACTTATGCCTTTTGAAAAAAGGGCAAAAGTGGATCATGTTTTTCTATGCCATTGAGGAATCTAGGGCTTCATTTGTTAAACAAAAATTATTTGTGACACTTGTTAAAGAACAGTAAAATAGATATTTGTCAGAAACATTGCTATGGTTGTCAGAACCACTGCAATGGGGTTTTGTAGTCAGGGAGAGAGATTACAGTCAATTCAGAATACAAGGAAAGGGGAATTTATAGTCAAGGATCAGGGTGGGAAACAGTGGATGAAAACTTACTTAGATGAAACATCAAGGGTAAGGAAGAAGTCTGGCTAACAGACCTAACAGAATTCTTGCTGTAGGCAGGCTGAGGTGCCTGAGCATCACCTGCGTGGGGGGTGGGGGTTGGCAGGTGAGGAACCCCATTAGACAGCAAGGGTGGTTGGATATTGAAGATGGGGAATTTGGGCTAAACCAGCTTAAGAGGCTGTTTGTTAAAACTGAATGTGGAGACAAACAAGGAAGATTAAATTCAGGGCCTATGTGAGAAGAGAGCTCAGAGAAACCTGAGTAGTTTGGTCAAGAAGAGAATCTTTGTCACAGCTTATTTTATTTACTTTTTTAACTTTTTTAAAAAAAAAAGTTCAGTGTATTTATTTATTTTGAGAAAGACAGAGACAGCACAAGTGGAGGAGGGGAAAAGAGAGAGGGAGAGAGAGAATCCCAAGCAGGTTCCATGCTGCCTGCACAGAGCCTGATGCAGGGCTCAAATCCACCAAGCCACAAGATGATGACCTGAGTCAAAACCAAGAGTTGGTTGCCTAACTGATTGAGCCACCCAGTCACCCCTCAAAGTTGAACAATTCCCATACATAAACAGAAAACACAGAACAAACATCTTTAAGAATTACAGTGATTTATCACAGTCATTCTTATTATGAAACATATACCGAGGTGTATAAGCATCTTTCTTCAAAATTTCCAAAGGTGGTGGTCAAAGGCTGTACACATTTACTTTGAGCCTGAACAAAGAAAAGTCATCTGTCTGAACACCTTAAAATGTGACTAAATTTGGAAGATCACCATTTCGAAGATAGTAATTTTCACTATTTTTGTAAGTGCAGAAAACTAAAGAAAAAGATGACATGTTCAAAGAAAATAGTATTTCAGAGGAATTTGATAGCACAGGAGGGTGTTATTAAAAAAATCTAAGAAAGAACTTACTTATCTGAATATGTATGAATTATTGAAATAATTTGGAATGGTATACATGGAACTATATAAAAGACAAAAATCAAATACAGCGTTCTTAGTTTAGACATGTCCCACCATTAGAATGTGAAATCTCTTGAATAAATCTTTTCCTGTCCTCTGGCCAGTCTGCTAAATGAGGCATACAAGGCAATTACTAAGTTTGCCCTTCCTATGTGAAGAGAGAAATACAAGCTCTGGGCTTTTGTTATTTTATAGTCACTCCCATTAGCATTACTAGCTGCATCGAAAAAATAGACTGATGAATGGGGTATTGTTTCTGTGAGTGACTAAATAGCATTTAATGTTCTGTTCTGAAGTTTAAGAAATTAGGAAATGGTAGGGCAGTGTTTGACATGTATTTTTTTGTGAACACAAGGCTATAACAAGGGCAGAATTAATTAAGAAGGCCTAGAAGTTCTTGCGATGATGATTTTACAAACTTTTTGCTTGTGTAGGTTACTTCCTTTATATATATATATATATTTTATATTTATACATATATATGTGTATATTTTATATATATTATATATATTTTAAATATTTTTAAGGTTTATTTAGGTTTATGTAGGTTACTTCCTTTATATATATATATATATATTATATATTTTTTAAATATTTTTAATGTGTATTTATTTTTGAGAGAAAGAGAGAGCGAGACAGAATGTGAGTGAGAGAGGGTCAGAGAGAGAGGGAGACACAGAATCTGAAGCAGGCTCCAGGCTCTGAGCTGTCAGCGCAGAGCCCGATGTGGGACTTGAACCCACCAACCATGAGATCATGACCTGAGCTAAAGTCAGACGCTTAACCAACTGAGCCACCCAGGTGCCCCATTTCCTTTATATTTTTAAGTAGAAAAACATTAGTTTGACTCATAGACTCCTGAAGTAGACACATGCCTGTTCAGTAATTATATAAGATGTTTCAGAACTTAAACTAAGTTCATTTAGCAGTGTTTAGTGGAAAAATTACTGATTTCAGAATTCAAATTCCTACCTTCAAATTCTAACTCTCTGTAACCATGGGAAAGTAGCAAATTTCTCTAAATTTTAAATCCTGCCTTTTTCAAACTCTGTCTTGGGTACATAATTTAAGCCTTCTAGACTCAAGTAACCTTGTCTGCAAAATGGAGATAGCAGTGAAAATTCAATGAAATCCATCATTTAGAAGTATAACAGAGCATAGAAGAGTGTTTATAGGAAAGAAGTTGGAAACATGGGCTCTGGAACCTGATGCCTCTGGCCAAATCCTGCCTCTTATGAACTTGAGCTTATTGTTTCACACTTCTGTGCTTCACTTTACACATTTGGAAGACTGGGATGATAATAGTAGTACATATCTCATTGGATCTTTGATGTAATGCTTATAAGGCACTTAACATGATGACTGGTACAATAATCAGCACTGAAAAAGTTATATTCCTATTATCCAGGGCAGGTACTAGGGTATAGCTCATGTTCAAAAAACACTTTCAAAAAGGAAATATGGTTACTCATTCTTTAGAATAGCTGTTATAGTCATTCTTAAATATTGTCAAGTGCTTGCTCCCTGAAATATCACCAATACAACCTGTTGAAAAGATGAAGCTGAGTGTATTATCTACTGCAGCAAAGGAGAACACCATTGCATTAGATCCTTAGTAACATCCAAAGACAGAAAGACAAAGCTGGGATATTTATTAAGATCTTCAAGGCATGTCAATCAATGCATGGGGCTTGTTTAGGATTGAATAAGAATCAGGATATAATAATTTAAATATTAAAAAAAACACAGTTAAGATGTGAATTTTGAGGTAAGGTTTTCAGAGTCTCCAGGTAATAACTATATTTTGATGCTTTCTATTGAAGACAGCATGGGTATTTCAGGAAGTCCCTGGAATGTACAACAACTTTATTCACAACTTTTACCTTACTGGGACAATAATGGTGTTATATTGATAAAACAGTGTACTAATAACTCATGATATTGTAGACGGTGATCTGTGTAGATGATTTCAATACTCAAAAGTTGTATATAGCAATAAAGCAATCTTAATTTTCTGAATTATACACCCACATTAGCATCTAACAGGAAAACACTAATTTTTCAAATCTTAATCACACCTTCTGTTTTCTCTGTATTATTACTAAAGGACTTGTTTTCCTAAGTAAATGAAGACACAGGTGCTTTTATCTACCAAGAAATACAAAAAAAAACAGATTCATCAAATCAATATAATTTTTAGAATGAACATTGACTCAAAATGGTTATTTCACTATTCATAACATTGAAAAAATTGATTCAATCTTATGCATTTCTTTCATTGATGTCTTCATAATTATACTTCCCCTTGTTATAACTCTGTTTACAAATAATCTTTAAGTATATTGTGCATTTTCTTGATTTCCTAAACTTCAAAACTAAATGCCATATAAACATTTACAGAAACAGTATTCTGCTCATCACTTTACTGGATTAGGTTAGTAATGTTAATAAGGGTGATTATAAAATAATAAAAGCCTAAGTAAGATTCATATTTTTTTCCATGTCAATATATATAGATCATGCTCATTATTAAATTTAAATAAGAAACTGGTATTTTGGTGTGAAATTGCTATAAATTTCTTGTGATCCACTGACATTTATTAAAATCCAGAGAAGTACATTTTTCTGGAATTAAAATAATATGGGGACCTAGACAAGATAGTGTAGACTCATTTTTCCCTGCTGCTCCCAGGTAGATACAACTAAAGGCCATAGAGATTGCAAAAGGCAATCAAAGAAGATCTCTGAAAGGTGGTCAGAGGAAGGTAAATTGGTTCAGAATCCCAGGACTACAGAAAAAAAAAACACAGCATTGTAGAGTGCCTGCATTTCTCTTCCAACAGAAGGAAGTGATTCAAACCTAGTGTTTCCAAAACCCAAACTTAGCAGGTGAAGGAAACCCAGATAGGCCCATTCCTCTCCTGGATTGAATGGGGGTCCCTCCGTTAATCTCAGATGAGCCTAGAATTATGGAAAGAGTGTTATTAGTAGAAATCCCGCTAAAAATAAGTAGCCAGTTCTTTATTCTCTGAAGGTCTGAAGACCCCTTTTGCACCGATAGATACCAGGGCAGCCAGATGGTACCAGCAAGAGGAACAACACTATAGTAAATAGCTTGGTTCTGAAAGTCTGTTTATCCCTGTGGGTTGAGAACCTCTTTTGGTTCTCCTCTGGTGTCTGCATCCAGGTGCCCCAACCAGTGTTGCTGGGTGGACCAAGGGAATGAAAGGAGCCATTCTGCCACAATGAGCCCCTAGCTCAACAAGGAAGCTCCCACCACAAAAGCATATGGTCGATATACTTGTTGGAGTGATCATATGGAACACAGCAATGGCAGGGACTGATGGAAATCCCACAGAGACCAGATAAACCAAGCTGATGAAAGTAACACCACGGAGGCTCTGAAAGCAAGCTGTGTTTAGAGGCACTGCCCACAAGTGTAGGTTAGAACCTACATGCAGAACGTAATGAACAGGATGACTGCCTGTTAAATAACAAGATTTAATTGGGACTAAGAAACTCCTAATCTGATAGACAAAATATCCAGGATACAATTTAAAAAAAACAAACAAAACAAACAAACAAACAAACAAACAAAAAACACACCACTTGGATTACCAAGAACCAGGAAATCACATTTTTTAATTTAAAAAAAATTTAATGTTTATTTATTATTTTGAGAGGAGGAGAGAGAGAGAGAGAGAGTACAAAGGGGGAAGAGGGGCAGAGAGACAGGGAGACACTGAATCCGGAGCAGGCTCCAGCCTCTGAGCTGTCAGCACAGAGCCCAAAGCAGGGCTTGAACTCCTCAAGCATGAGATCATGACCTGAGCCAAAGTTGGATGCTTAATGAACTGAGACACCCAGGTGCAATTTGAATGAGAAAAGCTGATTAATCCTTATAAATATGTTCCAGCTATCAATTATGAATTCCTTTGAAATACATGAAAAAAAAAAAAAGAAAGACACCAGTAAAGAATAGAAAAAAGCCAAACAAAAATTACAGAATTAAAAGATAAGACGATAAATTACAACCTGCTGGATGGACTCCATAGTAGAGTGGAGATGACAGAGGCTGACAAAATCAGTGAAATTAAGGACAGAATATAGAAGCTACCCAATGTAAACAACAGAGAGAAAAATACCAAAAAATAAAATAAAATAAAATATAATAAATGAAGAATCTCTGGGAACTATGGCACAATAATAAAAATCCAACATGCATACAGTCAACTCCAGGAGAATAAAAATAAAGCAGAGCTAAAAGAATTGTAGAAGAAGTACAGTATTGTAGAATATCAGAAAATGTCCCCATAGAGAAACACTAATTTATATTTCTCATCTGAAACCATAAAGCTCAGAGGAACTGGCATGACATTTTTCAGTTGATGGGTGGGGAGAAGTGTTAATCACCAATTCCATTTTCATTAAAGTTATTTTTCAGGAATGAATAGAAATAAAGTCATTCTAAAATAAGGGAAAACTAAAGCAATATTTTGCTAGCAGACATAGCCTTAAAGATTGCCAAAAAGAAATTCTTCAAGCAGAAAGGAAATGTGAAAAGAAGGATTCTTGGAGCACTCAGAAGGAAGAAAGAATAATAGGGGGAACAAAAGATATATTGGTATGTAGCATAGATAATCCCTATTCTCATGAGCTATACAAAAATAAGCTCAAACGCACCATAAATGAATCAGATAGAATTATTACAAGAGGTACAAGTAGTCTACTGAAAGATAAGAGGAACAGAAGAATGAGGACCAGAGAAACCAACAGAAAATAAATAATAAAATAGCAGACTTAAGCAGAATGACATGTCCATAATTAATTTAAATGTAGTCTAAATATGCCAATCCAAAGTGAGAATTCACAGTGGATTCTTTTAAATTACTAAGCTATATGCTGCTTATAACAAATTCAATTCAAATTTAATGATAAGAGAAATCTGAGAGTAAAAGCATAGCAAAACCTATAATACATAGACATTAATATGAAAAAAGTGCCAGGAAGAAGTATATTAATATCTGATAAGTTAGATTTCATAGCAAAAGAAATTACTAAAGACAAAGGACAGTGGATAATGATAAAAGAATCAAGCAACCAGGAAGACAAAAGGATCCTTTATGTGTAGGTATATCCTACAAAAGAACTATAAAATATATGAAGGCAAAGAGTCACAAGAGTGAAAGGAGAAAAAATTCCACAATGAATGTACTCAGCAACTGATGAACTTACTAAGCAGAAAATCAGCAAGATAAATAGAAGAGATCTGAACAAATAAATCAATCAATAGGATCTAATTCAGATACACAGAACACTTCACCTGACAACAGCAAAATGCATGTAATTTCAAGTTCTCACTGGGCATCATCAAAAAAGACCAGAGTGCAATGTCTGATGATAGTAGAATGAGAAATCAATAACAGAAAGTCAACAGGAAAATCTGTAAACACATGAAATTTTCATAACACACTTCTAAATGATCCATGAGTCCAAAGAAAATTCTGAAAGTATTTTAAAAAATACAAAGAACAAAAGAAGCTGAAAGTAAATCATATTAATCATATGTGGGATGCAGCTAAAATAGTGATGAGAGGGAAATTTATAACCTCAAATTACATTAGAAATGAAGTAAGATCTCAAATAAATAAACTGTTCACACCTCAAAAAACTATAAGAAGGAAACTAAACACAAAGCAAATAGAAGGAAGAACAAATAAAGATAAGATCAAATATAAATGATTTAGGGGCTCCTGGGTGGCTCAGTCGGTTAAGCATCTGACTTTGGCTCAGGTCATGATCTTGTGGTTCATGGGTTTGAACCCAGTGTCAGGCTCTGTGCTGACAGCTCAGAGCCTGGAGCCTGCTTCAGATTCTGTGTCTCCTTCTCTCTCTGCCATTCCCCTGCTTGCTCTCTCTCTCTCTCTCTCTCTCTGTCTCAAAAATAAACATTAAAAAAAAAAGAAATGAAATTAAAATTTGAGAAAAAACAGAAAATCAATAAAACAAAAATCTAGTTCTTTAAAACAATCAGTAAAATTGATAATCATTAACCAAAATGGACAAAAGTTTAAAAAGAGAAAAAGATTAGTCAGCAATATAGAGATTGAAATAGGATACCACCATAGACCTTATAGTTATTAAGAAGATACTAAGA
The DNA here is from genome assembly GCF_027475565.1 of Acinonyx jubatus. Taxonomy (NCBI): domain Eukaryota; kingdom Metazoa; phylum Chordata; class Mammalia; order Carnivora; family Felidae; genus Acinonyx; species Acinonyx jubatus. The sequence goes on along the minus strand of NC_069382.1, from coordinate 122,265,599 downwards.
GAATACTATAAATAATTTTACACTGATAAATTTGACAATTTATTTGACATGGAGTAATTACTCAAAAACCAAAAACTACTGTCAATCAATTAAAATGAAATAAACAATAAATACTTTTATAATCATTAAAGAATTTAAATTTATAATTAAAAAGCTCCTGAGAAAAATATCTCTGGTCTCAGATTGTTTCACTGCAGAACTCCACCAAACAGTTCAGAAGAACTAACAAAATTCTGCACAGTCCTTTCTAGAAAATAGAAAAGAGAATAATCTTTATAAGATTAGTATTACCTCAATACCAAAATCAGAAAAGTGGAGTACCAAAAAAGAAAAGAATAGAAAACTACAGCCCAGTTACTTTCATGAACTTAGAAAATAAAAGCAGATTAAATCCAATAATTTAAAAAAGAATTACACATCATGACCAAATGAGATTTTTTTCTAGGTCAGCACGTGTGATTCACTGTTCACAAACCAATCAATAAACCCACAGTATCAACAAGTTAAAAAGGAAAAATCACATGATCATTTCAATTGATACAGAAAAAGCATTTGATAATATCCTAAACATAGTAAAAAAAACAAAGAAATAAACCAAAAGCAAAAAATAACTCTCTGCAAAATAGGGGCAGAGGAGAATTATTTTTACTTGATGAAGAACAACTGCAAAAAAATCTACAGCTGACATCTTATGTAATGGAGAAAGACTGATAGCCTAAGACGAATCTGTCTGCCTTGACCACTCTTTTTCAAGTACATAACTGGAAAAATTGTAGCCACTGCAATAAGAAAGAGAGGAAGAGAGAGAAAGAGAAAGAGAGAGGGAGAGATGCAAACTAGAAAAAAGAAAACTTTCCTATTTGCAGATGGCCTGATTATCTACATGGAAGATTCCAAGAATGCCACCAAAAAAGAATACACCCTCATAAAACTAAAAGTGGATTTCATTAAGTCTCAAGATATAAGGTAACACACAAAAATCATTTCATTTCTTTATGTTAATTATGACCATGCAGAAACTGAAATTTAAAACAAAATATCAATCATAGTGACTCCCCAAAAATGGAAATACTTAGATAGGCACTTAGTAAAACATATACTGTGTCTATGTGATAAAAATTATAAAGCACAAATTAAATAAAAGATGACTTAAACTAACTGAAGGTACACTATGTTGATACATTGAAATACTTATCATAGCAAAAGTATTAGCTCTTCCCAAATCAATCTACAGGTCGAATGCAATTCCTGTCAGGTCACAGCAAGGTTTTTGTAATATAGACAAGTTTATTCTAAAAATGATATGGAAAGGCCAAGCTCTCAGAGTCACTAAAATAATTTTGACAAAGAAGCATAGAGTGAGAGGAATGACTCTACTTGATATTAACTTTTACTATAGGACTATAGTTGTTAATACCATGTGGTATTAGAGGAAGGATGGATGGATAAATGGAACCAAATAGAAAACCTAGAATTTAGACCCCGCACAAATATTCTCAGTAGATTATTGACAATGGTGTGGAAACAATTCATATGGGCAGCTCAATTCAATACAATAGTTCACAAACAATGTTGGACACCATTAGCAAAAATTAAGCTCAAAGTAAAACTTACACCTTTATTCAAAAATTAATTAAAAATGGAATAAAGATTTAAATGTGAAATGTAAAAACACAAAACTATTAGAAATAAACATTAGAGAAAATATTTGGGATCTAGAGCTAGATATTTGTTGATCTTAAAGTATAACAAATAAAAAGAAATCTGATAAATTTGAACTTTGTCCAAATTCAAAATATTTTCCTTGTGACAGATCTTATGAAGTGGATGATATGACAATCCACAGACTGGAAGAAAATATTTGCAAACTGCATATTTGACTAAGGACAGGTATCTAGAATAGTAAAAAAAAAACTTTCAAAACTCAAAATAAATGCGAGAAAAGAAGGAAGGAAGGAAGGAAGGAAGGAAGGAAGGAAGGAAGGAAGGAAGGAGGGAAGGAGAGAGGGAGGGAATGAGAAAGAAAGGGAAAGACAAGGGGAGAGAGAGAACAAACCCAAAACAATCCAATTGGAAAATGGGCAAAAGACATCAACAAACATTTCACTGAAGAGGATATAAACGTGGCAAATAAATACAAGAACATAGATGCAACATCATTAGCCATTAGGGAAATGTGAATTAAAACACAATTAGAAGTCATTATGTATCTATCAAATGTTATAATTAAAAATAATAGTGACAATACCAAATGGGGGTGAGGATGCAATATAACAGCCTCTACGGAAACAATTTTGTAGTTTCTTATGTAACTAAAGTGCAAATACCTTAGGACCCAGCTATTGCACTCTTGGGTATTTATCCCAGAGAAATGAAAACATGTTGACGTAAAACCATGTACATGACTGTTCACTGTAGCTTTATTTGTGACAATAAAAGAAAATAGAAATAAATATTCTTCAGAGGTTGATAGTTAAACTACGTTCAAAACATACCGTAGAATGTAAAACAAACAAAAAAAAAAAACAAACCAAAACGAAAAACATACCACAGAATGCCATTTGGCAATGAAAAGAAACAGGTTATTGATACATGAGCAGTCAGGGAGTAATGTTGAGTGTATAATACTGAGTACACCAATTCCAAAAAGTTTCATATTTTATTATTCTATCTATGTGGCATTTTGAAATTACAAAATTTTATAAATGGAGAACAACTTATTGGTTGCTAAGGGTCAAGGATGGGAATGGGTTATGGGAGGTTGATGTTGTTATAAAGGGCATGGAGCTGTTTTGTATCTTAACTGTAGTAGTGGATACAGACACCTACCCAAGTGATTAAATTGTATATAACCAAGTACACACACACACACACACACACACACACACACACACACACATTAAACCAAGGAAGTGTGAATAAAATCAGTACTTTGTGTCAATGTCAGATGCTGCCCTGAAACTGTACTAGGGTTTTGCAAGTTGTTATTGATGTAAATTGATGTAACTGAGTAATATTGAACAGACTGGCATGAACATTGACACTGCATTTTGAAAGTTCACATTCATTAAATGATGAATATTTCTAGTGGGTAGAGCAAAGGGGTATTGCTTGTCCACTGTGGGGTTAGAAGGGACATGACAAGCTAGAACAGAAGACTATTGCTAAGAATATGGACTTCATTATATAGTCCAATAAAAATTATCATTGGGTTTTCAACTGAGATGAATTTGAAAGATATTTAGGAGGTAGAATCTGCATAACTTGTTGAAAGGAGAGGTTAATCAATGAGAGAAGTCATAGAAGATATAATTGTTTTGGCTTTAGGATTAGAAATCTCATATTATCATTATCTGAGAATAGAAAACTTAGGCAGAGGACTCAATTTATAGGAGTGGACCATTAAAGAGATGTTTAATTCCTTTCAATAAAAGAATTTGTATTTTAAGTAAATTTCTAAATAAAAGTTATCATTTAATTAAATACTATTTAGAAATTAGCAACTGGAATTTCTAGGAAATTGCGGACAAAGTATTTTTATTCAATTTAACTCCTTTGATTTTGAAGGTATTTTTGTTCTGTAATTCTATTTTAATTAAAATAATGTCATGTATATCAAATAATTATAGTGATATACAAAAATATATTTTTCAAACAAAATCTACTCTCAAATGAATGTGTAAATATGTTTATTTAAAATTTAATATACAGAAAACAAGCTTCAAAAGTTTTCAAAATCATAACAGCAATTAGCTTTTTATCTGATCAGATACAGATATTTCTATATGTTCTCTATGTATCTATGTGTCTATGTATCTATGTATCTATCTATCTATAGTTCTTTCAACAAACTGACCGCCGATCATTTCCATTATTGGTAGGTTGAAAATAGTTTTTCTTTTGGTATACTCTGTATAGTAAGCTCATTCTCTGCTGACCTTTATTTCTCTTATCCCACGGGTAATATTTTCTCCAGTTACTGCTACTTCACTGAAAGAATAATTTTTCCCCTGGTAAGTTTTTGTGGCTCTGCCAAACAGAGCAAACCTTTAGGATAGGTTTGAGTGTATAGAACAGTTCAACATATAAACTATGGTTAACCAGGTAATTAAATATGAAGTAATACTACTAAAATTGTATGCTAAGGTGGCAGTGGAATATACCTAATGTTTTGGAGTATACTGTGAATTACTCTACGGCCAACTTTCTACTTCAGTCATCATTGTTCAATGAATCTTCAATTCATATGGAAATTTATGTTTCTTATAAGGCACTCAATATATACTCATATAAATTAAGTGCAAGTTTCATTCTTCATAATTTTTTTTTTACTGCTTCCTTTTATTTCTCTGTCATTCTTTCTCTCCTTTACTGGCTTTTTATCTCTGACTTTACCTTTCTGTATTATTATCAACAATTTAGTGAATAGTTCTCCCTTTTAACCTTATTTTACAAGTTTATGAATTATTTCATAAACCCCAAAACATGGGCTACTTAACACTTCAGCCCAAAAGACAAGTGTTGAATATATTTAAGAGAATCAGATAAAAAGAAAAGTGATGAACAAAAGCAGAGGGAAAAAAAATCACAGGATAAATACAAAAGGAAAAATAAAGAAGAAGCAAAGCAAGGAAAGGGGAGGAAGGGATGGGAGAGATAAAAGGGAGGAGAGCAGCATGAAGAAACACAGGCATGAAGGAACATGGGAGATAAACTGATGGAGACACAGACTAAATCGTGTAATGACCACAGCAGTGAATCTGTAGGTTAATTTTGTGATATCCATAGAGCAAATTGCCTATATCTGAGAAGTACTAAAGAATTAATAATAGTAATAAGTCAGAAAGGTACTAAAGGAATGCTATGTATTTTTTTTTCTTTTCAAATTTTCATTTAAATTCTAGTTAGCTAACATACAGTGCAATACTGGTTTCAGGAGTAGGATTCAGTGATTCGTCACTTACGTACAACATCCAGTGCTCATCACAAGTGCCCTTCTTAATCCCCATCACGCATTTAGCCCATCCCCTGTCCACCTCCCCTCTCAACATGAAGTTTGTTCTCTATGGTAAAGAGTCTCTTATGGTTTGTTTCCATCTCTCTTTTGATCCCCCTTCCATATGTTTCTGTTTTGTTTCTTAAATTCTGCAGATGAGTGAAATCATATGGTATTTGCCTTTCTCTGACTGACTTGTATCACCTAGCATAATACACTCTAGCTCCATCCATGTCATTGCCAATGGCAAGATTTTATTCTTTTCAATGGTTGAGTAATATTCAACCCATATATCTGGTGATATAAAAGTTTTCCTGGTTTGAATAGAACCAGAGAAGAAAAGGGCTCTGTAGTGCACTTACCATTCATACACCTGCCTTTGTGGCATGTCTATTTGAGAATTGTGTGCAACTTTTATTGCGTTTTTTAAAATACTGAATTGTGGGATTTTTCACGTATTCTGGACACAGTCCTCAAAGATATTTGCAAATAATTTTACATTCTATGGCTTTCTTATTTGTTTTCTTAATGATGTCTTCTGTAAAGCAGATTTTGTTGTTGTCTAATTTATAGGATGTTCTCTATTGTTATTTCTATATAGATCAAGATATTTTGGCTACCTCCAATGTGTGATCACATTTTCCTATCTTTTTTCTTTCAGTTTTACTATTTTAACTTCTATATTGTAAATCTATGATTGATCAATTCATATTGTGTACTCTATGAGGTAGGAAATAAACATTGTTTTGTGGTTTTTTTGCCATATCAGTATATGGTTGTTTTAACACCATTTCTTAAAAAGACTTTCCATTCTCTACTGACTGTTATATCATCAATGAACTTGCCATTCTTTGGAAATATTCTTTGTCTTGTCAGTTTTGTTTGATTTTATTACAGAAACTCTAGTTTTCCTATGCTATTTATTTTCAATTTACCACACCTGGCTTTTGCTCATTTTCTACTCCTTCCTTTCTTTTTGGGTTTATCAACTTCTTATTATTAATACTCTATTTTAATTTATAATAGGATTTCCTGTACTTCTTTGAAAAAATTTTAATATGTTCTCTGGGGCTTACAGTATGCAGCCTTAATTTATTAGTGTACTTGGAATTGTTAACATACCACCTTATGTACAATGCAAGAAGCTTGCAACTTTACATTTCTATCTACTCCTGCCTTAAGTTCTACTTTAGTCATATATATTGCATTTGCCCATATTCTAAATACCACGATTCATCAATTGAATGCTACTTTAAATAGTCATCTGTTCGGGGCATCTGGGTAACCAGTTGGTTAAGCAGCCGACTCTTGATTTAGGCTCAGGTCATGCTCTCATGGTTTGTGAGTTTGAGCCCTGCAGTCAGGCTCGGCTCTTACTGCATGGAGCCTGCTTCAGATCTTCCTCCTCCCTCTTTATGGGTCTCTCCCGTGTGCTCTCTGTCTCTCAAAAATAAATAAAGTTTAAAAAGTGTAATAAACAAAACAGTCATCTATCTAAAAATTGAAAGATGTAAAAAGTATGAAGTCACATGTTTATACACATATGTACAATTTCTAGTATTCTACTCTTCCTGTATATCATAGTTTCCATATGTTGACATTTCTCTACATGTAAAGATCATTTTTATCATTTCTTTAAGTTCAGAGTCTGTTGCAACCAATTGTCCCATTTTTTGTTTATCTGAATTGTTACTTGGCCTTTGGATTTGTTTTTTGTTTTTGTTTTTGTTTTTTTTAGATATCAAATTCTTGGTTGATAGAGTTTTTTGTTTGTTTGGTTGGTTGGTTGGTTGGTTTTTGTTTTGTTTTATTCTGTTTGTTTAGGCACCTTAAAGGTATAATTTTCTTATTGTTTTCTTTATTGCTTCTGATGAGAAGTCAAGCATCATATGTACAGTTCCTCTTTGATTTTTTTCTATCTGCTTCCAAGATTTTCATTCTTTTTGATTTTCTACAATTTTACCATGGTGTTCTTGTATGCTGGATATTACATTTGGTGTGTTGTAGAGATTTTAGATTTATTTGTTTTCCTCAGAAGAATATTGATTTCTCTTCAAACAGATGGTTAATATAGCTGGACTCAAACTCTAAACTTTTATCTCCTGTAGTTCTGTCAGCTCCTGCTTTTGACTTGCAATGGTTTTTGGAATGACCACACACATCCTGTTCTGGGGTCTGCCAATCATTTGGGCAAGGTTAAAATGGAGATTTTGTGGGTTGCCTCTTTGGTAGCTCCTTCTCTTTGGAATGTCCTGTCCCCTCCCTGCCACCACATTCCAGACACTGCAGTGCTGCACTTCATCCTCTGACTTCTCAAGTCAGCAAAGCTGTGTGTTCCTTTTTGAGTTGTAACCACTCTATACCTAATTGACTGAGAGTGATTCTAATGAAAATGTACAGAAACATCAATTTCACCCAACACCGATGTCTACTTTCTAGGGTCAACTCCTCTGTAGTTATGGCCTGATACTGTTTTTTTCTCTAGTGCTTTCAAATAGTTGCTTTGAAAAGTATGAGGATCAGTCGGTTGAGTGTCTGACCCTTGATTTCAGCTCAGGTCCTGATCTCATGGTTCATGGGTTTGAGCCCCACATCGGGCTCTGTGCTGACAGCTCAGAGCCTAGAGCCTGCTTCAGATTCTGTGTCTCCCTCTCTCTCTGCCCCTCCCCTGCTTGCACTCTGTCTCTGTCTCTGTCTCTTTCTTTCAAAATAAATAAGCACTAAAAAAAGTAAAAAAAAAAAGAGAAAAATATGCTCCATATTTAATAATTACTACCTGCAGGAAGGATAGTTTGATATAATTAATCTGTCATTTCCAGGAACTAAATCATGACGTTTAGCTTTGGATCCTTCTGTCCTCTGTAAGTACCATCTTTTTTTGTCACATCCCTTATTTCATGGTCTTTCCATTTTTATTATGGAGAACACATTCTCCATACATATGCTTCCTGTTTCTGTACAATTATTTCCACTTTGTAAGAGTCCAAAACAAGTCTTAGTCTTATAATTTCTTCCATACCCTACTTTATCTTATTAAATTCCAGATTAATTCATAGAAATGGCAAGATTTATTTTGTAAACTGGTACAGCCTAATATCCATTTGATTAATACCAAAGTAGGCAAAAATGGACTTCATGATGTTCCCATAGGAAAGATAATATCCTTCCATACTTTGCAGCAGAGGGCGAGTCATATTAGCAAATGGTAAAAATGTTCTTTGAAATTAGAACTGGCAGTGTGCCTGTGTGGATCAGTTGGTTGACCATCCGACTTCAGCTTAGGTCATGATCTTGCAGTTCATGAGTTAAAGCCTCATGTTAGGCTCTGTGCTGACAGCTCAGAGCCTGGAGCCTGCTTCAGATTCTGTGCCTCCCTCTCTCTCTCTCTCTGCCCCTCCCCTACTCATGCTGTCTCTCTCTCTCTCTCAAAAATAAATAAACATTAAAAAAAAAGAGATTAGAACTGGTAATAGATATTTGAAAGATGTCCAAGTGGTAAATATCTGGGATACGTAGTTGAGTATGCCACATTTTGTCAGGGAAGCAAAGCATTGAGAATATTTCTCAGTTGAGACTTTACATTTTCAATTATGTAAAGTAAAAATGTGGTAATTATGAAGTCTGCTTTTCTTTTCAAATTGAGGGCCAATGATATACATTTCCTCTTAGCCATATGGATGATCCATATCCACTTCCATAATGTTTGAACGTATTTTCATAGTTTCTACGTTATTGTTTTTGATTTCTTAACTTAAATAATTCTCAATCAAGACACACTTTTCAGACTGGCTATTTATTTTTAAAACAAATATTTGTCCTCACTCACTGTCCTTTGGGTGATATTAGATTCCCATTCAAACAAAATATTGGAGCATAGGTTGAAGTATATCACTCTCACTCATTTGCTTACAAATATTCGTTTAATTTAGCTTTCTAGGTTTAAGAAATATTTCCTACTTCCATTATCTCTTTTTTAAGTTCATTTAACATAATGTAATATGTGAATAACTGTGGTCCCACTTATGAAACATTAATTACCAGGACTATTCCTATCCCAACTCTGGTCTTAATGTTAAGTGTACAACTTGTAAAATCCACCCCCAAAATTACTATTTCTATTTCCTAATTCCTTATCCGTATTCTGTGGTCACTACAGACTGCACATAGATGTAGAACTATGCTAGTAGAGGAAGAAGTGCAGACAGCAAAGGTACCTGCACCAGCGTCCTTAGAAGCTAGTGCTTTAGATTAGAGGTTTTCTTCCTCATAATTCTGAATTTAGAGGAACATGATAGATGAGAAGTGAAATAGGTTGTAGATCTCTTTGGATTAGCATATTTGCTCCATTTTAAGCATCAACTTTTATATTGAACAATCATTGCTTTTACCTTCTTTTGCTAATAGGTGTTAAAAAAAATCTCCCATGTGGTACCACTACTTAATACATTAGCTTTATCATGTGCTCTTTTTCAAGAATTTTAATTGTGGTTTGGGAATAACTATAACTGGAAGTATAAGTTTAAAATACTGTATAGATTTATGATAAAATGTAGGCATTTAAAATATCATATTACACAAAGGAACAATAGATACATGCAGTTTGGATTTAGCTATAAACCAGAAACCAGATTTCTAAAAACATGTGATTTTCTCAACAAGAAGCACCTTATCCAAGTATCAGCTTACTATTTTAAAAAGTCAGTCAAAACTAAAAGGGTATGAGAAAAGTTGGATTTTTTTATGCCAAATAAAGATTTTAAAGTATAGTATGTGAAATCTAGAAAAAAGTTGGGAAGAGAAAAGAAAAATAAAATTTTCCTAAGAATAAAACATTTTCTAGAGTATTCTTTGTATTTTCACATTTCACATTAGGTATATCTTTTTATTATTTATTTATTTGTTTGTTTGCTTATTTATTTATTTATTTATTTATTTTTAATGTGACTTATTCCTTTTTTAATGTTTATTTTTGAGAGAGAGAGAGAGCAAGCAAGGGAGGGGCAGAGAGAGAGGGAGACACAGAATCTGAAGCAGGCTCTAGGCTCTGAGCTGTCAGCACAGAGCCCCCGACTTGGGGACGGAACTCACAAACCATGAGATCATGACCGAGCTGAAGTCAGATGCTTAACTGACTGAGGTATATCTTGAATAATTTATATCTGAATAAGAACATCTTATCACAGATCACAATATTTGGTTTAAAACCTGAACTAAAATACATGTGTAACAGGAATCAGTGGTATCAGGCAAATTCATGATGATTTAGGTAATTTAAAGTGTCCTTTTTTACATAAAGGGGATTAGGAAGGTATTTATCTTGATGAGCACTAAAAATATATAGAATTATTGAATCATTATATTGTACACCTGAAATTAATATAACTCTGTACATTAATTACATTAAGAATCTCTTGAAAGATGGAAGGAAGGAAGGAAGGAAGGGAGGGAGGAAAGAAAGTAGAAAGAAAAGAAAGTGCCCATTTTTTGGAGGCCTGAGTTGATTGGTCCTGGATGCACATGCCACACTAAAATATGATGTGATGGAGGGATATAAAAGTGAAAGAATTTTACAAAAGATAATTGGGCCTGGGAAACCTACAAGGATATGCAAATACATTATCCAGTAAATCACTTTTTAAGGAATGCAAGGTGAGAAATTAGAAATTTATTTCTTTTCAACTATATCCTTAGTTCCCCCTGAGCACTCCTTCCTAGACAGATAACTGCTGTCTAGTATGAAAACCACAATTTTAGAAAATAAAGTTTAAACTACTGTCTAATGCTTATTTGTCTCCTGAAAGTGGAAGGGAAGTTATTGAGAAAAAAGGTAACTTGTTTTTTCCCTCCTTTTAAACAAGGAAGACTCTATGTTTCTTTGGATGGTTTGATGTCTTCACATCCGTAAAACTGCTTATTCTTGGTTTACATTTGAAGAGTGACATGAAACAAGTTAAAAATACAAAAAAGGAAGCATGTTTTATTCAAGTCCAGAGGCAGTATGAAGCTAATAATATTTAACCAAACTATACTTCATTACTATTGGAACTGAACACATTTTGTTTGTTAGCTCTATTCTTTCTCTCTTTATTCAATGTTCTTTTCAAGTTTTTCTTTAGTGCCTCTTGTTTTCTTTAGTTGCAGTTCTTGCTTCGTTATCTTGCCTTCACCCACTCCATGCAAACTCTATATTATTCTAGTCAACAAGAACGTGTCTGTTCTCTTCATCTCTAAACTTTTCATGCCTGTATTTGAGACCAAGTGTTTATTTCCCCTTTCCTGATAATAAACAGCTAGATTAAAACAAACCCAAGGAGAAAAATCCTAAGCACTCTCTCTTCCCAATTCTGGCTTTAGTCTTATTTGATATCTTTTTGGGGGTTAACACTTTCGTCCTAAGGTTTATAAAATGGTATTTTTATTTTATTAAGTTCAAATATATAAATATCTAGTGCCTTTACAATTTTGGAATCATATTTTCAGAATTCACCTAAGATTAAAGAATAAATTTCAAGTAAGAATTGTGACTCTGATATACTTATTAAATGATCACATTGCCTGCATGGCTCAAACGGTTAAATGTCCAACTTTTGATTTTGGCTCAGGTCATGATCTCAAGGTTGGTGAGTTTAAGCCCCACCTCAGGCTGCATCCTGACAGGTTGGAGCCTGCTTGGGATTCTCTCTCTCCATCTCTCTGTGCCCCTCCCCTGCTCATGCTCTCCCTTCCACTCTCTCTCAAAATAAATAAATAAATAAATTTAAAAAATAAAATGAACACATAGCAAACATTTTAGCAACCCATTAATAAAATGAGAAAACTAGTAATAAGTTACAAATGCTTGAAAGGAGGATCCAAAGGACAGACATTTTTATAAATGTACAATATTGAAAGGAATTTGCAAACAGATGCAAAACTGGCTTGTAATGCAGTTGGGAAAGGAAACAAATTGAACCTCCACACGACAGAATTTGTTTGCATACCTATACACACAAGTTATTTTGCATTGTTATCTACAAATCACAAAGGTGCAAAATAGCTCAAAGGCAAAGAAAATCACAGAATCCCAATAGGATCAGATAAACTGAAAGAGTGCACTATAAAGAGTGCAATTATTGGAAACACTTTTATGTCAATGTCATGAATATTACTTACAAATGTCGAGCATATTTATTGCCTTTACACATTGACTAGTTGTTTCAGCTTTATTAAGGTCTAACTGACAAATAAAATTGTATATAATTAAAGTTTACAACGTTATGTTTTGAGAGAGAGATAGTGAAATGATGACCAGAATCTAGTTAACATATCCATCACCTCACATAATTATCATTTCCTTCCTCTCTCTGGCCCTCCTTTCTTTCCTTTCCTTTCCTTTCCTTTCCTTTCCTTTCCTTCTTTCCTTTCCTTTCCTCTTCCCCTCTCTTCCTTCTCTTTCTTCCTCCCTCCCTCCCTTTCTTTTCTTTCTTTCTTTCTTTCTTTCTTTCTTTCTTTCTTTCTTTCTTTCTTTCTTTCTTTCTCTTTTCTTCATTCTTGTCAGAGGCTTAGGATTTGCCCTCTAAACAAATTTTAAGCAGACAGCACATAACTGTAGTTACCATGCCATACGCTAGATCTCCAGAGCTTACTTATTTTGTGTAACTGGAACATCTTATTTGTTCACAAACATCTCCGCTGTTCCCTTTCCCCTAGACCCTGACAAGCACCATTCTAGGCACTCCTTCTATTGAGTGTGACTATTTTAGATTCCACATATAAGTGAAATCATGAAGTATTTGTCTTTCTGTGTCTGGTTTGTTTCACTTAGCATAATGTCTTCTAGCATAATGCTCCTGCAAAGGGCAGGATTTCTTCTTTTTTAAAAAGTAAATATGTTCCATCACACACACACACACACACACACACACACACACACTTTTTCTTTATTCATTTATCTATTGACATTTAAATTGTTTCCATATCTTGGCTACTGTGAATAATGCTGTAATGAGCAAGAGAATAGCATCTATCTCTTCAAATCACTGATTTTTACTTCTTTGGATAAGTACCCAGATTGTACAGTAGTTCTATTTTTTGGTTTTTTGAGGAACCTCCACATAATTTCCTATAATGGCTGCATGAATTTATGTTCCTACCAGCAGTGTAGGATTCCTTTTTCTCTACATCCTTGCCAATGTCAGTTGATATCTCATTGTGGTTCAGATTTGCATTTCCCTGATGATTAGTGATGTTTTGCACCTTTTTACATATCTGTTGGCCATTTGTATGTAATCTTTTGAGAAATGTCTATTCAGATCCTCTGCCCATTTTTTAATTGGATTGTTTGTGGGTTTGTTTTGTTTTATTTGTTTGTTTTGCTGTTGAGTTGTATGAGTTTACTATATATTTTTGGTATAAACCCCCTACCAGATACATGATTTCCAAACATTTTCTCACATTCAGTAGGTTGCCATTTCATTCTGTTGATTGTTTCCTTTGCTGTAAAGAAGATTTTTAGTTTGATACAATCACACTTGTCTATTTTTGCTTTTTTTTTTTGCCTGTGTTTTGGTGTCATATTCAATAAATCATTGCCAAGACTAATGTCAAGGATTTTTTTTCCTGTTTTTTTCCCACTAGTTTGATCATTTCAGGTCTTATCTTTAAGACTTTAATTAATTTTTAAATTTTTTTTAATGTTGATTTATTTTTGAGAGAGAGACAGAGACAGAGACAGAGTGCCATCAGGGGAGGGGAGGCAATAGAGGGAGACACAGAATCCAAAGCAGGCTCCAGGCTCTGAATTGTCAGCACAGAACCTCATGCAGGGCTCAAACTGGTGAGCTGTGAGATCATGACCTGAGCTGAAGTTGGCCGCTTAACCAACTGAGCCACCCAGGTGCCCCAGTCTTTAATTGATATTTGGTTGATTTTTATATACAGTGTGAGATTTAGGGTGTTTTCTCAGACTCCCATAATAAATATATTGGTCTATTTAGTAGTTCTATAAGTCCCTTAACCTATCTTCATTCATTTTTTTTTCTTTTTTTCCTCCTCTTACTGGATCTCTTTTTTTCACTTGATCTGGTCTGTAGCCTCTGCTAAATTTTCAATTCAAGTATTGTATTCTTCAGCTCTGTTATTTTTATTTGATACTTTTAAAGTACTTTCTATCTCTTCTTGAGAACTCTCACTTTATTCATGCAATACTGTCCTGACCTCACTGAGCATCTTTATGACTGTCATTTTGAATTTTCTGTTGGTTAAATTACATATCTCTATTTCTTTGGGGTCAGTTTCTGGAGATTTGTCTTATTCTTTTATTTGAAACCTATTTCCCTATTTCTTCATTTTCCTGTTGTTTGTGAATTAGATAAAACAGTTATCTCCCATTCCTCACAAATTGGCTTCAAACAGGAGAAAACCCTAACCACTCAGCTTGGCCAGATATTTTGGTAGCACTCAAACTTTTGGGTTTGTCTCAACTTCCAATTTTGTTCTTAGTAGCCTCCAAGAATCTAGAGAAAGCCAAGTCCCATCAGTGCCCCAAGACAGGCAATACCTCAAGACAGCCAATCCCTCAAGTAGCACCCAGAAAGCTTGAGATGCTAGATATGCGATAAAAATCCTTCTCTCCTAGGGAGAATCTGGGAAGTGGAGTTTATCACCCATTCACTCTGCACTAAGCTGGGACAGAAACCAACCTCTTTCAAACCATTGCTTTGTTTTCTGTAGCCCTCAAGGGCCTAATGAATTCTATGCCTGTCAGTGTCATAGGCAGTCAATTAGAAGCCAAGCTTTTATTTATTTATTTTTATTTCTTTTTCATTGTTAAAATTTATTCTATGATTTGGTCTTTTTTACTCTACATATTTTAAAATAATTGTAATCATACTAAGTAAGAACTGGTTATTCAACCTTTTCAATTAATATTTTTGCTTATGTCCCAATTTTATTTTTAGTTTATTTATTTATTTTGAGAGACAGACTGAGAGAGGGAGGGAGGGAGGGGCAGAGAGAGGGAGGGAGAAACAGAATCCCAAGCAGACTCTGAACTGTTAGTGCAGAGCCCAATGCAGGCCTCGAACCCACAGGCCACGGTCATGACCTGAGCTGAAATCAAGAGTCAGACGCTCAAATGACTGAGCCATCCAGGCGCCCCTGTGACCCATATTTATAATGAATATCATAATTATATTATAATTATTGTATTTACCCATGAGGATAAACATTTTTCATGTATCTTTTTAAATGTATACTTTTTTGCATTGTGAATTGCCTATTCTTTCTCTACTCATCTCTTCAGCATCTTTTTTTTTTAATTTTAGGAGTAGAAATATATGATTTTATTCATATGTGGAATTTAGTTTAGCATAGGGGAAGAAGGGAAGAAAAATAAGATAAAAACAGAGAGGGAGGCAAACCCTAAGAGGCTTTTAAATACAGAGAACAAACTGAGGGTTGCTGGCAGGGTGTTGGGGTGGCGGGATGGGCTAAATGGGTGACGTGCATTAAGGAGGTCACTTGCTGGGAGGAGCACTGGGTGTTGTATGTAAGTGAGGCTGGTCTTTGAAGTAGCAACAGGAAAAGTTGGGGGACAAGACGGCTCTCCTTCCAGAGAGAAGATGGAGGCTTGGTTTATTGCTGGAGTGATTTAGAGGGGAAGAGTCTTGGGAAGTCCTTTTAGGCACATGCAACATTATCACTCTGTGCTCTGTAATCTAGTGAATTTTGGCCCTACCAGCTTCCAGAAACAGGAGAGTTATAAGCCAGAACTTCGAGTAGCAGTTGGAAAAGTTAGGGCACTACATATATGGTATAAACTGCTCCTCAGATAGGAACAGAATTAAGGGTTCTCTCCTAATTGTATGGCACTGTGTCAGGAATGGGGTTTATGGCAAGAGTGTGTCTCAGCTTCTTCTAACAGTCAATATGTGTAGTTTCTCACTTGCCCAGTATACGAGTCTCTCAACTAGTGTCTGGATTTCTCATTAAGGGAAGTGATCCTTTGGTAGCTGTTAAATCAGCGGTCTGTGAGGACAAGGCGTGTGTGAAGCCTTCTATTTCAGCATTGTTGATGTCCACACCTTGATCTGGTTCATGCCCACACTTTCATGTCCGCATTTGACTATTTTAAAATATAGTCTCAAAATGAGAATAGAAATATTCCTTACAATCTTTTAAAATACATAATTTTAAAATAAAAATAATGAATAAAGGAGGCTCTTTTCTCTTTTTGTACATAAAATACATTTTGTCATTTGATATTAGGAAAAGCAATACACACATCTTAGGCAAAAATTATAAGATGAACACATATTCAGGTCACATTAATATATGAAAATGCAGAGTATATGAAAAGTATTATTTTATGCAAATAATCAGCAATTTTGTTGCCACATCTTGTGGTTCTTAAAACTAGGAAAAGCCTTGTCAGTCTTGAAGGCATCACTTCTGAGAGGGCACTTCTGAGCTTTTTTTCTCATGCTTGGTAAAACATTAACTTCTAAGATGAAGCTTACACTCATTATGTGTTCTCCATTTGGCTCTATTAATACCCTCACTCTACTATCCCATGTAATAAAACAGCCGCTGTAAAACATAAGATAATATCTGAAGGAAATAAAAAAAGATATTTGAGATAAGGTTTTAGTTAGCTTTGCAAAATGGTATTCATCAGATATTTGTACTGTTATAAGCTCAGCTTTTCATTCTCTTTGGTTGATTTAATTATTTGGGATAAAATGTCAAGATAGTAAATAACTCCTTTATTTGAAAGATTTCTTTTCTCTTTTTTTCGCCCTTATAGTGCATTACTTCATATAACATTATCTCATCTTGTGGGCCAGAATGAGGGCTGAAAACAGTGCATATTTAACTTATGAAGAAGTAATTCTTCAGAATAGGAAGAGCACTGTCAATTGAGATTATAACTGGCTTTTAGAAAGTAGGGGAAAAAATCAATTTTTAAAAAGAGTTCTATGATGTCCCAGAAAGCTAAGCATATGTACTCTATACTTTAGAAGCACAGGGCCCAAAAGCCATTTTACTGACTTGAATGACAATAAAATTTACTAGAGGCTGAAAGTGACTATTCATTCTTTTGCAAGATAAAAGAAACTGCTGTACCACCAATTAAAGGGATGTGGGCCTGGGACTGAATAAACCTGGGAAGATCTGAGTACCTGAAAAGATAAATACAAACACAAGTGGGAGCTGGATTAACTGAAGCAGAAAGTCTCGCTTGATAGTTTGGTTGAAAAGAGATCTATTAAAAGCAAGTAAGTGGAGAAACAGAAAAGGATTAGTAATAGCAACCAAAACAAACAAAGAAACCATCAATGAAAACATAGTCATTTTCACCCCAGGTCTCAGAAAACTACATCATTTTGAATTCCCCAATTATGCCTCCATGCTGCTCTTTGGTGAAGGAAAGTAAAAAAGCAATACCCTAGGTTTTATTGCTTCAAATGACCCAGCTCATCATGAGGTGATCAACCACTGTGTTAAATATGTGTTATATCTTGTCACAAACTGACCCTTCAGAGCACATTTAAAAGAGTTTCTAACACTGAACTTTAAACGCACATGTTCACTTGTCCAAATTGATGTATTCAGTTTAAATAAAAATGAGCTGTTTGCAATGGCTTTAAGTATGTTGTGCTAAATTAATGCAGATACACATAGATATGCATTTAAAAATAATTTCCCATCTGGGGCGCCTGGGAGGCTTAGTCAGTTAAGCATCCAACTTGGGCTCAGGTCATGGTGTCATGGTTTGTGAGTTCAAACCCTGCGTCAGGCTCTGTGCTGTGTCTCCCTCCCTCCCTGTCCCTCTCCCGCTCACGCTCTGTCTCTCTCTCTTTCAAAAATAAATGAACATTAAAAAATTAAAAAAATAAAAATAATTTCCCATCTTACAAAAAAACAAATATATGCCTGAAAATACTTAAGTAGAACTATACAGTTTGCACTTCATTTTACTATTTTTTAATTACAAAATATAAGATGTTTGTCTTATAAAAATGAGGATTGAAGTGAATCTTGTTATGACCTGGGAAATGGATTGAACCAGAAATGTGACTACAACACAGTTAAATATTGCAAATGAATAGCCACGACTGCTGGTAGGAAAATGATGCTGTACATTCAAAAGATTCTCTAACTTTGTTGTAACTTTTAGTGAAGATAATGTCTGTGACAATATGGTGATCATATTGTAATATAAAAACGTTAGGACAACTGGGTTTTTTAACTGACAAGAATTCTCTGTTATGCATGTTTAGTTTATGTGATAAATGATACCTGGAACACTCTCTTGTTTTATTATCTCTTTACAGTCCATCAGGATTTATAGATCTCTGTAGCCAAGAAATTTCACAGATCTCAAAGTGGGCTTCTGTTTTATATGGAACCATTGATTTAAATAAAAGTGAAGTCAGGGTGCCTAGGTGGCTCAGTTGGTTAAGTGTCTGACTTCTGCTCAGGTTTGTGAGTCTGAGCCCCATGTCAGACTCTGTGCTGACAGCTCAGAGCCTGGAGCCTGCTTCAGATTCTGTGTCTCCTTCTCTCTCTGCCCCTCCCTCACTCATGCTCTGTCTCACTCTCTCTCTCTCTCTCTCAGGAATAAGTAAACATTAATTTAAAAAATAAATAAATAAATACAAGTGAAGTTAGTGCACTGCAAAAACCAGGATCTACTTTAGTAATATGAGGAAGAAATCCACTGATGGATTTGTTTATTAATTCAATCATATGATTTGTCATTTTACAAATTGTTTAAAAGTTGATCACATTGCAAGGCCCTTTTTAAAAGATTTTTTTATATACTTTCTATTTCCTGCTGAAACTTCCTATTTTTTTTTCATCCTTTAATTCCTTGCAAGCACATTTTTCTTTATCTCATGAACATTTTTATAATAGTTGCTTAAAAGTCCTTGTTTGCTAATTCCAACATCTGGGTCATTTGGAGGTAGGCCTACACTGATTTTTTTTCTTTTGAAAAATAGGTTACATTTTTCTGATTCTTTGTTTGTAGAATAAAATACAATGTAATATTGTATTGTGTCCTGTTCATTGTGATCTTACACTATGGAGACTCTATGTAAGAACTCTTGTTATTTTCCTCTGCATAGTGCTGATTTCTGTGGTTGTTATTGTGTTAGCAGGCATTTAACTTGGTTGGATTCAAGTCCTTGTGTGGAAGCTCAAATCTCAATTCAATTCATTTCCTGAAGGTTTACTCTTTGCCATCTATCCCACACTTGTGGTTCAAGGGTCAGCAGGGATATAGGCAAAGTTTATACACAGAATTGAATTCTTCCCACAATTTCAAGAGACAGCAATTCCCTCTAACTGTTTTCCAAGTCTTCCAGGCAAGAATGGGTGTTTTGCACTAATGGCTGTAGTAAAACAGGCTAAAAATAACTTACAAGACCGGACATAACAATGTTAACAAATCTACAGTTTATTTCAGGACCAGGCAACTCCATTAAAGTAAAAACAAAAACAAACAAAAAACCCAAAATCTGCCTTGATAGCAAAGGGTTGGAACTTTGGAGAGGTCAGGTGGGAGCTCAAACCATTCTCCCTCTGTAAAAACACAAATTTTCTATAAGATCAAGACTCACCAACACGTGTATAAGTCTTCAGAAGAAGGAGACGCAAATTGGAGTCTCAGTTGGGGTTTTTATATTGTAGTGCAACAGCAAGGCATTCATTATCAGGAACAATCTCACACACACACACACACACACACACACACACAATCTAATCAGGTACAATAATGATATACTTAATTTTATCCCATAACCATAGAATAGAAAATAAAAGTGATGAACATATCAAATTATATACCATGTTTTATAAGGTTTTATATTATCAAAATGAAATATTTTGAAAATATATCTTAGAGATCAATTTTTCATGTTATTTGAATACTGACATATTTTAATGCACAATGAAAATACAGTGACAGTATATTTTTAAAAAAGAAATCGACAGCTACAATTCTAAAATACAGTCTTCTATATGTTGATTAATAAAAAGTCATTTTATGGAAAGTCAAAGTAGTGTTACTGGCATAGCTAGCATATTTTCATAAATATTGCACACCTTTAATCATTCATTCTAATCTCCCATTTGACAAACAAGTCAAAGACGAATAACACAAATTAATACTAAAGAAGAAAAAAACAACAACAAAAAACTATATAATTATTTTTCTACCTTTGAATTCACAGAGAATGATTTTCCTATAAAATTGTTAGTAGGCATTTTTCATCAAGCAAGTGTAGTTTTATGATCAATTCATTACAATCATAAATCTTTTTCTTAAATTATATTTATATCTACGTCTCAGTAAACATACCATGTGCAATAACAGTGGCAGATAAATAGGGTTCAATTGTTACAAAATTCTCACAGAACCCAAAATGATGGTGCTTTCATATCTATAGTTACTTGAAGGGAAAGAATACAATACAACAATGGTGCTAAAATAAAGATATGAAGCACAGCCATATGGTCTTATAGCAAGGGGACCAGAGAGGTCAGGTGCAGGTTTCTGTTCTCCTCCCTCTGTAAGGGCTGTGGCAGAAAGCACTTTCTCCTATAAAGAACCACCAACGTGTGCACAGAACTTCAGAACCAAGGAGCCCAGCATGGTGTCTCAGCTGGGTTCCTTTACGTTTTGCTGTTTTACACATAAATCTGTAATAAAGCAGCTTCAATGGCAGAGTCTCTGGGGGTGGTGGGTGGGGAAGGGCATCGCAAGGCGACCACATGAAAATAAAATATCACTCTTAATAATATAATGGTAAAAAACTGTTGAAACTATCCTTAAATGAGCAACTCACCTATGTTGATCCATTCTTACAAGTTTCAAAGTCTCTCCAGAATTTCCCTGCTTTTTCATTTTCCAGGGCCTCTGGATAGTTGTATTGTGTGCAGTTTACTGTTGTTATCTGAGGGGAGGTCAGTTTGCTCAGATTTTAGTCAAATGCAAGGAGAGTTCCTTATTCAAACTAACATGTCCAGTGAGCAGTAATACGTGGAATAGTACCTTGGTTCCAATAACCTACAGCACTATTTTTTTTAAATGTTATTTTCTAACATTCTTTATTGATTATTATAGTGGATATTCTAACTTTCTACATTGATAAGTAGAATATTTTAGTTTTTATTAAGAAGAATATTTTTAAAAATTAGTCTCCAACCATATCATATTTCAATCTAGTTAACTTTCCTACTTATTTAAGATGTACTAAAAAGCAAATTATACTGGCTATATCACTAAGACATTAATTCTCACCATTAAATATCTTATGTACATCACTCTATTATATAATAATAGCCACTACCTATTAATGAAGTTGTGCTGAGCAATTAGTGTCCTGAGAAATGCCTATGTATTGTCTTACTTAATCCTTAAATGTCCTATAAGTAGATTGTTTGTTATTACTACTTTATAGGTTAGAAAACTGAAGCAATATGGTTAAGTGACTTTTCTGGCATCTTGAATGTAGTAAGCATCAGAGTGCCAATGGAATCCCAAAGACTGGCATTAACTACTTAAAAATAACAACAATAAACTCCCAAACAAACCAACAAAAAGTATTAACTTCTGCAGTTAACATCTTTCTTTAGGAATGGATCATGATAGAAAGAAATGTTCATTTCTCACCAAGGACATGTATAAACTCACAAGCATTCTGCTGTTGTTATATTTGCTATTCACAGAAAGTGTTCATGATACTAAATCATAATATCTGTAAACTATTACCATTATTGGATTTATGTTTTGGGTTAAACTGTTGACATGTTCAAAGGTTATAAACATCAATAATCATGTTACAAGAAGATAGCTAGTGGGTGGGCAGCAACACTTACATGTGGCCATGGGTAATGGGAAAGGGTCACAAATATAGTATAAAACCTTGCAACATAGGGTGAACTGGATGCTATGTAGTAAAGGGCAAGAATAAGATGGGATAGTGAAAACAAAGAAGTTGAATGTCCAAGGTACCCTTGCCATATCAACACCTCATAAACAGATTGCCTTCCTTAGACTAGGTTCCAGGAATTGTCTGTCACTCCTGCTCATGTATCTGAACAATGGAAATAAATTCAGCCTAAGCAATTTTTATGAAACTTTTACTTTTAGAAGTTGATGGCTACCAAAATTTGAGAAATGAGAAATAGCATGCCAGGCCTCATGGTCTACAAAGAAAATGGAAGTTGACTATAACAAGGTAAATAAAATATAGAATCAAACTAGGAAGTAGATATTATTCATTTAAATGTGATATGGAGGTTTAAGCATGATGTAAGAAATAGCTGAAGTTAGGCAACAACTATTAAAATTCAGTCTCCTAACATATAGGATATCAATACAATATATTGATTAGAATGGGAATAAGATATCATAATGTTTAAAATCACTTAGGAGGACAAGAATGACCTCTCTTACAATGACCTAGAGGGAGAACTTCCACATGTTGTCATTGAACAAAGGGTTATTATTTGGCCAACTATTTTAATGCATTTGTAAAGAGGGAGATATTTTGGAATGACCTTTGTTATATTTAATCCTTGAGACTCACATTTAAAACCTTTTCTGTCCCATATAACTGTTTTTATAACTCCCCAATAATCTTTTAAAGATGATTTAAAGGAGGGAGGACTTTAAGTTACAGCTGGCAGATTTAAATAATTACTTCTGGGGGCTCCATACACTGCTTTCCTAAATAATGATATATTTTCATTTCAGCCCCTCAGGAAAGGCCTAGAAAACCAAAAACTTTTCTGTAAGGAATGAGAACTCATTTACTATATTTTAAAGAGGCATGCAAATCAAAAACTAAAAAGAACCCATTTTCATCTTATATAATTCATATCATCATTTTTCAATCTATCACTACAGAGAAATAAAATAAAAAAAAATTTGGGATAAAAAGTCCTTTACTATATATGTATTTTTTTTAATTAAAGGTAGTACTTTCCTAATTTCAGATCCTTAATGAAAGGAAAAGTTAACCAGAACATATCAAGCATAAAAATTAAAAATAGGCAACTGGGCAATTGTGTGATGTGTTGGGACAAGTTAGACAAACAACACTGCCCTGGCCCACGTACATCACAAAGGTGAAAGTCTTATGAACCAGTAATGATCATGTGTCTTTAAAAGTGAAGACTCTTGGGGTGCCTGGGTGGCTCAGTTGATTAAGAATCTGACTTTGGCTTAGGTCATGATCTTCTAGTTGGTGGGTTTTAAGCCCCACATTGGGCTCTGTGATGACAGCTCAGAGCTTGAAGCCTGTTGCGGATTCTGTTTCCCTCTCTCTGCCCCTCCCCAGCTCATGCTCTGTCTCTCTCTGTCTCTCAAAAATGAGTAAATGTTAATTTTTTTAAAATGAAGACTCTTTGGTACATTAAACAAACTGAGAATATATAATTTTGGTAATTATATGAATATTTATTAGAAAGCATTAGAACAAATGCACTTTGAAATTTATAAAAATACTTGTTTTATTCTCTGTAATGTTAAGAAATTAACATTGTGAGTTACTGACATTTATTCAGTACAACTGAAGTGGGGAAATGATTTCCTATCAGGGTAAGTCTAAATACCCTGTACTGTGTTTTACCTTGTTTTGACCTTGTGGTAATAAAAAAAAATGGCTGAAAATGATCTTCTCTCTTCCCTTGGAGAATGTTGTGGAGTTGCTTCATATTCTTCTAGGATATAAGTAATTCCTGTAATATGTAAGTTTATTTTCAAAATCAAAACTGTTTTTATTAAAAATTTAAGTCATCTAAGTATTTTTACATCTTTAAAAACTATATTAAAAATGAAATTAGAACTCCAAAAGATGTGTTGCTTCAATATATTAATTTTACTCTGGAGAATGAGTCAAGATAAATAAATGGTATGGAAGATGTTTTTGTTAGAAAAAAATGCATCCTTGATGCTTGTCTTTCCTTCAGAGTAGTTGACAGATATTTTGGGAATAGACTTCTACAATCTATCTAGAGAAAAAACTGTGAAATTGGTCCATACTTAGGAAAAATCTTCTATGATGATAAAATGTTGATAATTCTGCATGTAGAATACATTGGAAGCTACATGTTGAATTGTACTTTTGGTATAGCAACATTATATTAATCCATCTTAAAAAATTTCTAAAATAAATGTTCAGATCATGATTATTTTCTTTAAGATCAAAACTTAGCTTCTTTGAATAATTCAGGTATTTATTTTCCATATATTCTTTATTGACTGAGTACACTTCATCATATTTAAATTTTCTTGGTTCATCAGAGACACCATTATAAGCACTAGTTTGCTTGTTGAATTAAGATCATTATCTCAAGGGATCTTAAACGGCATTACAGGCCCTAAATGGCCCTCAATCGGGGTTTTTAAAAAATTTATTCTACACTAGTGTGTGAAATATGTTTACTGATTATTCACATCCAAATATTGAATGAGTTCAGAGAGGATTAGAAAATGAATACTACATATTTACCCATAATAAACTTATATAGTGTTTTAAAGGATGTACAATATGGAGAAAACAATACACTAAATATTAATTCATAAAATTACAAATAAGCAACAGCTATAGTTGAGACCATGATGAAACTTGAGCTGAAGTTCAGAAAGAAAGGCAAAACCAGAAATATGGTGTTGAGCATCGAAACCATGTGAGAGTGTGGATTGCCATGGTAAAGAATGTGGAGAGAGAAGCATATCGGAAAGTAAATAAAAACCCATAGGATCTGCTTAAATTATGAAAGGAGGACATGAGGAATACATGTAAATGCAAGAAATTATGAAGAACTGATAAACAGAAAATCTTGAACAATATAAAGTCATGGAAGCCAGTGAAGAATATTTGAATGAGGAAATAAAAGCCACAAATGTTTAATGCTACAGAGACTTCTAGATGAATGGAATCGGGAAATGGACACTTTGGTAGTTTGAAAGAATTTAGGAAAATTCAACTTCTATAAAGGTTATTTATTGGAAGGCATGCAAAACACCAAGTATTACTTAGGAATGAGGAGGTAGACACATAAGAGACATTGATGAATATTACTTCTGAATTAAATATTGTCCATCCCTTTGACAGGTTGTAATTTAAGATAAGGACATTAACACTAACAGAGTAGATTTATTGTGAGAAGTAAATTGGAAATTGAGAAAACAAGAAAATATGTGAGAGGCTTGATAAATACCAATGCATCTCTTTGCTAGAGCGTGACATACCTATCATTAACAGTGGTGTTTTAAAAAGGACCTTTTGCAAAAAATAGCAGTTATCTTTGTTCAAAATCTCAAGGGTCTTTTCTGCTTCTTTGAAAATATGTTCATGTTATAAAATTTGGTAATCTATGATTGCCCAAAGGTAATAATATTTTCATGTGTTCTTGTTGTTTATACATGTATTTGCAGTTTTATAAATCTTTGAAGAGGACATTTAAGTAAGCTTGTGAGAAGGAGAATTTGAAGATCAATAAGAGTAAAGAAATACAAAATAGCACCATGTCTCTGAAAGAGCAAGAGAGCACTGGGATTAAGTAAGAATTCATTTTGTGAATTGACCAGCAAGTATCAGACTCCCTCCATTGTGGGCAAAGAGAAAGAAAAAATGTTTTTTTTACACTATTGCCTTAGATTCTTTTTTCTTATGGCTTCTTATTTCTCTGCCATTTCTCAAAGCCACTTTTAAAGTAATTCAAGTCTTGTTCTTATCACACTATTTTTTTCTACTACTCTCAGCAGATATCCTTGTCTCTTACATCTCTCAGAATAAAGTTTCCTGCTTGTATTAGTTAGCTAATACTGCATAACAAAACAGTCACAAAATACAGTGGCAACAGCAATAAGTATTCATTCTCATGCTTATAGATCTATAAGTCAGATTATTTGGCTCTAAGGATTAACTGGAATGGCTTTGCTTTAGTCTGCTTACATATATGTCAGCAGGGACTACTCTGTCCCATGTGTCTTATTTAGGAGTCAAGGATGGAGATTCAGGGAATACCTCTGTGCTATGGTTTTCTTATCACAGAGATCAGAAGCTCCAAGATGAACCCACAGAAACATATAATGTGTCTTAAGGTCTATACTTGGATTTTGCACTGTTATTTTCATTGCCATTTCAATTGACCAAAGCAGGTCTCATGGCCAAATCCAAAATCAATGAGCTTAGAAATATACTGCACCTACAGTGGGAAGTAAAGGGTCATGAATATTTGTCAAACAATCATCCATCCAAGAAGCAAAGTCTACCTTCTTCTTCACCAATACCCCATATGTCCTCTTGCATGCAAAACACATGTACTCCTTTTCCTGTTCTTTTTTCTTCTCCATGAAGTCCTTTTCTAAGGCCACTGATAGACTTATCTGTTATAGTGGCAGCAGACTTTAAGATAAGAATCTTAACATCTGCATCCAGTCCAGGTGCAGATCTTCTTGATCTGAAGACTTAGGAACCAAAGAGATGAGCATTTACTCTCCACACCAACTTAAAATGGTGAAACAAACAAGGCTAGCCATAATAAATATTTTCATTCCACAAGGAGAAGGATAAAAGGCAGAAATAGTTAATTGTCCACAGGAATTCTAAATTCCTCCTAGGCAAATGTTGACAGATGCCTCTACCCTGGGGGTAGAGGATGTTCCTTGATTCAACTCCAGATTTGCACCACGGAAGTGGCTACTAATTCTCCATTGATTTCTTCCACTCATGCATGGTACTACCTCTGGGAAGTCTTTCTTTATCTATAATAGTCCTTAGCTACTTTTGAAGCACTATTCCTTGGTGGCTGAGCAGCTTTTTCAGATTGCTTCTTGTCTATAGAAAGTTGGTGGCTCTCAGGTATTTTTACATTGCAATATATTGTCCCATTTGTTCCAAACCGGTAGTGATTTCATTAATATAGTTGTCTGTGGATTTCTGATTATTTGACACTAGTGAACTCCAACTGCCAAAAGGCAGAACCACAAGTTTTTGGATTGTTGTTGTTGTTGCTTTAATGCTTATTTATTTATGAGAGAGAGAGTGTGAGCAGGGGAGGGGCAGAGAGAGGAAGACAGGATCCAAAACTCTGCTGACAGCAGAGATCTTGAAGCAGGGCTCAAACTCAGGAACTGAGATCGTGACCTGGGCCGAAGACGCTTAACCAACTGAGCCACCCAGGTACCCCTAGGATTGTTGGTTTTTATTTGTTTAGGCATGCTACTCTTTCTTTGGACATAATTATAGTTATTATAGTTATTTTTGCTTATAAGACTTCTATAGGACCACCTCTTTGTACTTTCCAGTGACACTTTGTCCAGCTAAAGGAAAGAACTAGAAACTACTTTAATTTACTTAGATATTAACAAAGAGTGTTACATCCTTACCTAGTACTCAGGAATTTTGTCTTTTTCCTGAACTATGTTGTGATGGCTAGGCCTTTCTGGTTTTTCTATATGCCCTCCAGGTTCTGATTTCAAACTGCCCAGCTCTTTTCTGGACTCACTTTCCCCCCTGTAGTATTTTATCAAATGCAACTAGTAGCATTTATCTCACATTATTCAAAACTTTCTTGCCCAATACTACAGTTACATTAGATATTTGTTCTATCTTCCAAGTTACCACAGGCAAAAGCTTTATCAAATATTTTGCCAAAACGTATCATGGCTCATTATCTGGCCTTCAATAAGAGTTCTCCTGTTAGCTATTATTCAGTCTCAAAGCCAATGTGAACCATGCTAAGTGCTTGATAATGCAGCATCCCTGTGCTAAATATCAATTAATTTATTACTCAGCTATTGTATGTAACAAAACATCCCAAAATTTAGTGGCATGAAACAATAACTATTCTCAATGAGAATTCTCACATATTCTCAAAACTATTCCCACAGCTGTTCAGGTTGGTTGGAGGACTCTGCTCCAACTATTTTCTTTTGCAGCTCAGGCTAGAGGAGCAGAAGCTAAAAATCACACCTCAAACCAGTAAGGTATACGTAAATAGACTGCCTACACTGAGGAAGAAAATGTAGTATTTGCTGAACAGTAAGGCAAACATTTCATGCCGCCTCACTTATTTTCCTGTTCCCAGATCCTTAGCCATTTCCTTCTTTCAGCTCTCACAGGGAGATGGGGGCCTTGCATCTTTGCTCTGATTATGTTCTCATTCTGCCCTTTCAAGGATACAATTGCCATCATGTCATCTTTGTAACAGTTTCATTACCTTTTCTGCAGCAATTTGAAGCTTACCATTTATTTTAAGTAAGTTTTATTTTAGTTAAAAGTTCTCCTTTGACACCGTGTCTTCTCTGATTGATGCTGACCCTTGAAAGCTAATCTACCCATCCCCATCTCCCTGTCAAAGATACACACAGAAACACGGACACACAGACATTATGCACAATACTATTTGTTTTAGTTAGGGGCCATATTTTACTTCTGTTTTGTAGAGGTCTAAAGCCATGTACGGTGTATGTCACATAATAGATAGTCAGTAAATGTTAAATGAATGAATGAGAATTGAATCAGAAAGTGGGCTGTCTTGTGGTTGGAAAAAAATGGAACACAAGGTGGGGAAAACTTTTCTACCCACTTTCACAGCCAAATTTGTTTCATCTCTTTTCAATGTCTTTGCCATTCAGCAGGTTCACTCAGGTCTGATTTACTTATTTTAATCAGCTGTGAGCCGCAGTGCTTGATCACCGAGCCTACTAAGCTCTCTTGAGATATCTGACTAAAGGGTTAAGAGCTCTTATGAGTAAAGGTTGTATATGTGGCCTGGGCAGAAATGCTTGAACTCTGTGTTCCCTGATTGGCTGTAGTCCCTGTGAGGGGGGTTGGGGGGGGTGGTGAAGTCTGTGTTTCTCAACCTTTTATCCAGCACTTAACAGTAAACCCTAAATGAGGAAGTAAATGAATGAATGCATATTCCTGGCTGATATCCTGCTTCCACATGATATGATTTTCAGATGAGTCTCCTCTGTTTCTGGGTGGGATAATTGCATATAGTTTTCATTTAGGCCTAAACCAAAGATATAAAACATTACGTTCTCTTTCAAATTATGGTCATGGTAAGATTAAAAAATAGGAAGTATTTTATAAAGTTAACAAAATTGAAACTAGGTTATAATTTTTCTTAAAAATATTTTTAAACAGATATTTTAACCCACTTTTACTGCACTGAAATATAGTTTCCCGCAGTATTGACAATACCAACTGTCATTCTAATAGTATGCTGGGGCATAAACTTTATTTATTAGCATTTTGAAATTAAAATGAGAAACCAAAAGGAAAAGAAAAAGCAACAACTATATTTCTCTTTTATCTTGTGTAGATGAAGGTTGAAAGGAGAACCCTTAGTCCACTTACCAGACAAATTAATCATAACCTCCTTTGCTATGAACATTTTTTGGCCCATTATTGGTTTACAATAAAATATAGAAAAGCAATTGAATGTCAGGATACTCCTCACTGAAGTAAACATAATTTATCTCTATTCAATTTCCATGTACAAAATTGCTGATGTTCTTCCATAGATGTTTGCTTATCAGAAAAAGTCAGAATCAGAAAACCGAAAGGTGATTGAAAATTCTCAAGTAAAATAACTGCAAGATATTTTCATAAATCGCATTACTTGATGAAAATCATTGCACATAAAAAAAAACATTTAGAAATATCTATTGTAACTTAAATCACATTCCTAAAAGATTTTCCCCAAATTTGTTTCAAAGTTTTTTACCTAGGGGCTCCTGGTGGCTTAGTCAGTTAAGCATCTAACTCTGACACTTGGTTTTGGCTGAAGCCATGATCTCATGGTTCATGAGTTCAGTCCCCGAGTTGGGCTTTGTTCTGGCAGCATGGAGCTTGCTTGGGATCCTCTTTCTCCCTCTCTCTCCCCCTCTCCTGACCTCTCACTCTCTCTCTCTCTCTCTCTCTCTCTCTCTCACACACAAAATAAATAAATAAACTTAAAAAAAGAAGTTTTTATCTACACACACACACACACAAACGGTTTATGTAATAGGGAGACTACTTCAAGATTTGAACATAGATTGTACAAACTAGGGTTGTGAGTTTTCTAACATATAGAGAATGGATAATTAATTTATGTCAGAAAAGGGAATTCAGTTTTTACTAACAATGAGAATTTCATGAAATAATATTTTGAGCTGAATTTTTGAAGGATGTGAGTGGAAAAATTGCAGGTGGAACTATTCATGATTGTCAATGAAAAATTTTCTGCAATGTCAAAAGTACAGATGTTCAGCGGTGCCTGGGTGGCTCAGTTGGGTAAGCATCCAACTTGATTTTGACTCAGGTGATGATCTCACAGTTTGTGAGTTTGAACCCTGCGTTGGGCTCCACGCTGACAGCGTAGAGCTTGCTCCCTCCCCTCTCTCTCTCTGCCCCTACCCCACTTGTGCTCTTTCTCTCTCAAAATAAATAAACTTAAAAAATACAGAGACTAAAAACAGATATTAAATTACTATAAAATAATTTATTCATAATTCCATCCAATTAAAGGAATGTATACATACTACTATTGAGTTAAAAGTATTCATCTTAGTACATATCCTAAATTGTCTTAAAATCTAAACTATCAAAACGTTGGAATCAAACAAGTCTTCAAAGAGGATGATTTCAAAGAAGATAGCCACCACCTGGCTTCCTGGTAGTGAAAATCCTACTGAAAACACAAACTAGTGAGAAAGGAATGAATTTCTGTAGAGAGCCTGCTATATACTAGGTATACAGGGATTTTCTGTGAATTATTTGATTTCATACATACAACAGGTGAAATGGGCTCAGTTATCCCCAATTTACAAATGAGAAAGCTGAGGCTAAGAATTTAAAGCTTAGAAGACCCAAGTCCTCATGTACGAATAAATAACAGAGGCAGGATTAAACCAAAGAACTGTGTGTGTGACTCCTGAGCTTTTCTTTTTAGAAACATATTATCTCTTTGATACTGGCATATTTTACCATACAGATATCTCATTGGGCATTAAGAAATGTTAACCATATCGAGCACCTGGGTGGCTCAGTCAGCTAAGTGTCTGACTTTGGCTCAGGTCATGATCTCACAGTTTGTGGGTTTGAGTCCTGCATTATGCTCTGTGCTGACAGCTCAACTCAGAGCCTGGAACCTGCTTCTGATTCTGTGTCTCCCTCTCCACCCTTCCCCAACTCTCTCTCTCTCTCTCTCTCTCTCTCTCTCTCTCTCTCATTCTCCCTCTCAAAAAATGAATAAACATTGAGGCGCCCAGTGGCTCAGTGGGTTAAGCATTCTACTTCAGCACAGGTCATGATCTCATGGTTAGTGAGTTTGAGCCCCACATCAGTCTTTCTGCTGTCAGCACAGAGCCCAGTTGGGATCTTTGTCCCCCTCTTTCTCTGCCCCTCCCCCACTCTCTCTCCTCAAAAATAAATAAACATTAAAAAAAGTGAATAAATATTTTAGAAATTAAAAAAATATTAACCATAAATGAACTTAATCTTCTTTTGTATATTGGTTGAACAACTAATTACAGATGTGTTGTAGACATCAAGGTATGAGAGCTTTTACAAAGAACCAGAAACACATGCTAGACACATAAATATAAATAGATATTTGGGAGTACTACTATACCATGTGTAC
Organism: Acinonyx jubatus; assembly: GCF_027475565.1. Classification (NCBI taxonomy): domain Eukaryota; kingdom Metazoa; phylum Chordata; class Mammalia; order Carnivora; family Felidae; genus Acinonyx; species Acinonyx jubatus. The sequence goes on along the minus strand of NC_069382.1, from coordinate 122,233,966 downwards.
AGTAGTTATATATATACTACACTACGTATGTAGTAGTTAATATCAAACATTTCAAATGTAAGGCCTCAGAGGTCAGAAAAATGACTGGGCCTGAGAGTTAATGATAAAAAGGGCAGGGTAAAGATTGTTTTGATAAGCAATATTAAGAGTTCAGCTTTCAGGAATAATGGTAGAGAAAAAGTAGAGAAGGAAACGTTATCAAAGTTAGGCAGTCTCAGAAGTTCTTCCACAAAAAGAAGCTTTATTTACTAAGCCACTTGATTTTTCATTATTTGCTTGAAATTTTAAGGTGACAGGTTGCAATTGCTGCCCCCAAGTACTGGTGAGCAAGGGTTTACAGTGAGGAAGTAATCAGACAATTTGTTTCCCTTTTCTTTCAATCCACCCAGACTGAGGGCAGAATATCTGAGGGCAGATATTCTATCTTGCTGCCCTCATGGTGAAGAGCTCTGCAGACCGATGAAAGGCCTTTTGAGTCCAACTCTATGCAGTGCTCTCCTGTTCCACCACCCGATGCACCCACACTTTGGAAGTATGAGTAGGCAGCATGATGAAATCACCAAGATCTAAAACCTTAGGGCCAGGAAAAGGAAATCTAGTCTTGACACTGCTGTATTTGTGTGTTTTCTTATTATTTCAGGTCTCAAAACAAATCCCCTCCTATTCTCACTACTTTGGTCTTCTCTCTGTGTTAACATGCTTCCAAATACATGTTTCTTGTCTTTGGGTTCAGATATAAGCTCTATGTTAATGAATCACAAAATTAAATTGCTTAAGCATGAAAAATATATTTCTGTATGCACACTGGATATTCTTATCTCAAATTCAGCATGTGTAAAATATGATCCAGAATGTCAAGCTCACAGCATACTAGCTATATGAAATCAAATTACCTAACTTTCCTGTGCCTCAATTTCCACATCTCTAACATTAGAATAAAACAGGTCTTCCTTATAGGGAGGGCTGTTTGAGAAGCAAGTGGGTTGTTACATATAATGAATATGCTTAAAACAGTGACTGGCATATGACAAATATTCAATATTCAAACTTTATCGTCATTAACCTCTTTACGTCTTCTGTTTTTCCTCTATTCATCCTGTTTTAGTCATGGTAGACTTACCGAGCTGTCATAAAAGCAATTTAGTCAATTTACACATGAAACCATTAATATCTCACTTAATTCAACATGTGATAAGGACTGGATGCCATTCTAGGGTTGCTTCTATCTATCAAGTGACTTGTAGATCTAGTTTCTAAGTGATTCAGCCATCTCAAGATCTCCATTGACATCAAGTGTAGGGAAGAGCCAGACAGTTGCACGCCACTTAAATTATTTTACCCAGAAGGAACACACATCATTTCTGTTCATAGCTGACTGATGAGAAGTTCTTCCACAGAAATAAACATTATTTACTAAACCACTTTATTTTTCATTAGTTGCTTGAAAATTTGATCCTACTCTTGTGGTAACAGAAGGCATGTACAATATGGGAACACACATAGACGGTGAGCATTAAATGTCTGTGTTTCAACTAAGACATTACAATTCGCTCAGAGAGCCAAGATGGAAATCTTCAACTCATTGCTGACTTCTCCCTTTCCCTCTTCATCTATATATTTGCTTCAAGTAAGTCCTTTCATTTCTCTCCCTTTAATGTCTCTTAGATGAGCTTTTTCATCTCCACTACTGCTTCTGCTCAAATTCAGTGGATTTAGACTCTTAGATACTATTTTATCTGATCTGTCTGACTCCAGCTGTCTGCAGTAAAATCTATCCTCCTCAGTACTTCCAGGGTTACCATTATAAAGCTATGACTACAGATTTCTTTGTATAAAAGAGCTCTGTTTTCTTACATTCCCTATGATTGAAACAGACTCCTTCTGGACTTTGGTAATTTAGCAAGGGAGAAAACAGTGTGTGATTTTGTACCAGCAATCAAATGCCCTGGCCTGAAAGTGATACCTCTTGATTTCCACTCACAACTCATTGGTCAAGACAGGCTTTAAAAGCCCTTAACAATCTAAAAATCCTTACTGTTCTGGCTTATTTTCTGTTCACTTTTATTATGACCTCTGCATCCTGGGTTTTTTTTTCTCATTTATTTCAATAAATATGTATTATACACATACTGTGGTCAGGGATCATATACTTTCATATAGAGGCTTATATTTCCATGCTTTTCTCATGTTCTTGTCTCGTCACATAACATATTTCCTTTCTCTTTTAAGACCAGAAAAAAATTTTAAGGTATGATCTAAATTTACCCATGCTGGACTACCCAAATAATCCATTCTATATCCATCCAAAGCTAAATTAATCCCATAGCATGTTATTCACCTCTTGGTACACTGTTAATACGTGAGTTACTGCAGCTATTGATTAGGCTATGCTACATTATAGACTATTAGTCCCTTAAGGTTAAGTTACTGGAGTAACTATTCTTTGTATCTCCAGAACTTGGCACAAATTATATACTTAAAGTTGTGAAATGAACTAAAGTTTGACAACAGTTCTATAGAGTAAATGCTTGAGGGACCACTTCAAAATTGAAGTGCTAATTCTAAAGCTTTTCACAATTAGGCTTTCACTCCACAAATTACTACCAAGTAAGTAAACTGGCAGATGCACTGGCTCAGGCAGTTCGGTGTCCATTCCAACCATTTTCTAACATGCTTTCTTATAAGGCAGATGCTGAATAACTAAAACAACAACAAAAAAGAATGCAAGATCCCTTGTTATGATTTAGATTCTTCAAATCAGACATACTTGAAGAAGACTTGAATTCAAAACTGGGTTAAGTGGGAGGAGAAAAGAGGCACAAGACATCCATTTGTGTTATGTGTATGTGTGTGTGCATATGCATGTGTGTGTGTGTGAGTGTGTGTGTGTGTGTGTGTGTGTGTGTGTGTGTAGTATAGCATAAGTATTATGTTTATGAAGCAAGCAGCTGTAGAAGTGAATTCCTGATTCAACAGAAAGTTTCTTGAGGTGGCAGGAAAATCAGTCTCTTTGGGATGTAATGTACAACATAGGGTATATATTCAATAATTTTGGAACAAATTTGTATCATGACAGATGGCAACTAGACTTACTATGTTGATCATTTTGCACGGTACATAAATATCAAATCACTGTACACCTGAAACCAATACAACATTGTATGTTGATTATTTTTCAATTAAACAAGTTAAAAACAACCCCCCCCAAAATTTGGTATCCACACAATGGAATATTATTCAGTCATAAAAAGGAATGAAGCTCTGATACATGCTACAACATGGCTGAACCTTAAAACATGTTCTGTATATATTTTACTGTAATAAAATAAAATTAAATTAATAAAAGAAAAAGAAAAAAGAAAAGCAGCCCTTTTGAAGCCCAATTATTGTTGACTTGGAAGTTATATTTGAGGTCTCAACCTAGAATCTATTCCTATTGCTTCCCAATAATTCAGTAAGAAATTACATTCAATATAATGCATTATTTTCTGCATATGTTAACTTGCGTGTATTCCACCTTTGCTACTAAACCATAATTAATATAACAATTTGTGCCCGGTAATAAGCCTCAAGGAAATGGGTCCCTGGTATTGAGTATATGACCTGGTTGTATTTTAAGACAATGAGGATCCTTCTTATCATCAGAGTTACAGAACACTGTCATTTTATCATATTCTATACCAAGGCAATAAATTAAATGATTATCTTGTAGTCTCCGGGGAGAAAGTGCTTATTGAAGGGAAAGTATTTGGTGAGATTATTAGCTGCTACAATATACCCTTACAACAAAAATGAACAATTCATGAATTTGGGGGTGAGTGAACTACTTTAGATGTGCTAAAGAATATAGGATAGGAAAAAGACAAGCCTGAGTTCCAAAGTCCTGCTGAAGACATTGTCCCACCTTTGGGGAATTTTTATAAGTGCCTTAAAAGAATTATAATCTCTTATGCAGTGAAGGCGTAGCCTAATATCCATGATAATCAATGTATTAATCAGGATGGGTTAAGCTGTGCTGTGTTAACAAACACCCCCTAAATCTAGGTAACTCAAAATACAGATAGTTTAAATTCCATATCCATTGCTGGAGAGTGGGAGGTTCTCTTCATAATCTCTAAGGGGCTCAGATTCTTGATGTAACTACCTTCTTGAACACAATGGCTATGTTGGTTGTAAATGAAAAGTGTGGAATGTCTCATACCAGAAATTAAATGCTCTGTCCTGGAAGTTATATACAGACGTCAACTCACAATTGACTGGGTATAAATAATAACATAGTTCTACCCAACCTGAAGGGGGTCAGTAAGGGCAATTTTAGGACATGTCTAGAGAAGCAAAAACTAGAAATATTTGGTAAATAGTGGTAATAGTTACCACAACTGATCCAAAACTCTGATGCTATTGATTGCTACATTAAGGTACCGAAAACAATATTTACAGTCTTGACATATGTCTGATAAGAAAACTAATACATTTGTTGGACAATAACACCTCAAAAATCACAATGAGAGCATTTGTGTGGATTTAGTTAACTCTGAAATCCTAGAGTGCCCAGTGAATTTACCTTTCCCACAGAGTAACTTTTTCTACCCTGATGAGGCTAATTTTGAGTTGCATTAAGACTTTGGGATAGTGTCAGCTGCAGTGGTTACCTCAAGGAGACATGTATTCTCTAGCCTTACCATTACTTCCAACAGTATGTACATCTGTAGAAAGAGATCTTAGGATGATGTGAGGATAGTTTACTCATACTAGTCCACTAAAGTTTTTGCTAACATATATTAACATGGGAATGAGGAATATGTGTGAGAATCAATCACAAATATACTATATGAATGTGGTAAGAATACAATTTTAGTCATGGATAAATGTATTTATAAGGCTGCATTTCCAAGAGAATCTAAGTACTATTTCTAACTGAGGCATTTGAGAATCTGTTTTGTTGGCTGGTTTCTTAAATATGAACCTAAATATGGTTTATGCTAAATTGTCAAAAGGCCAAAATTCCCATGCATAGCACAGAAGGAATCCTAATGCCTCAAGGAGTTAACAATGTTGGAGTTCCTTAATCATGGATGATTCATTTATATATCCACTATGACTCCTAAGGAAGCCCAAAGGAGAGTCTTTTCACCAAGTCATTGAAAAATCCATTGGTAAGGAAAGACATAGCATATTGTTTGCTGTTCTTTGTAGTATGATAATGAAGGTTGTATTGATATGTGTTCTGATTTTAACGAGTATCATGGGATCTCAAAATTCAGAGGCCAAGTAGAAACATTTAATTGACAGAAAAAAGGGCATCATGATTTTCATAATAGGTAACAGTAATAGTAATCAGAATTGCTGTCTAATTGTTTACCGAATCCCAAAGATTAATAAGGGGCAGCCCCCTAAATGCTTACTTTAATTTTTTATATGCTTATAACTGCAATCTATATACTTACAAGTTTTATACTACATTTAATATAAAAATATATTATTTATAGCTAGACATATTTTAGAATATTAAGGGAAGGCAAAATTGACATTCTAGAAGTCTCTGGACCCATTGCATCTACCTCTACTCCACTGGTACCCTTCCTTAGCCCACATTTGTGATGCCCATATACAGAGTTCCCAATGGAGAACTTAATGGAGAAGAGGGGGAAAAAGAAACTTGTTTACACATGGTCTTTTATTATATGCTAGAAAATAGTTATAAGTGCTCCTGTAATACTGCTATTCTACTGTGAGGAAAGGAGAGGGAGGAAGATTCTGCGTTTAGCAAATTTCAAATTATACATATATCACACTGTGTGGAAAAAGAGCTGGCTGCAAGTATGGCTTAACAGTTATTCAAAAGTAATGGGCAGTAGTTTGGCCAGCTGGTCAGGGAACTGGAAAAAGAAAATGTAAAAGTAGTTAGGTTACAAAAAGGTTTGGGAAAAAGGTATGTTCATGAACTTCTCGAAATAGACCCAGCACAAGAGGATATTTGTGTGTTATGTGCTTCTCTTGGTAGAAGAAACGCTCAGTAAATAAGACAGCATTTTTTATAACACTTGGCCTCTTTTCCTAGGTATCCATACTTGCTTAAGGGATCTAGGGCAAAAAGTGATCATGCTGATAGGGATAAAGATTATGAAGGAGTGTATGTGGACAGTTTTCTTCTTACTAGGGCTTAGCTGGATATACCACTTGCATAGCCGAAGGCCAGCAGCAGAGAACAACACTGAGGCCTCCACATAGCAATATCTCTAAGGGAGCAGTTAGGTAATATGGGGCATGTCAAATATGAAAGGTTTTCTTATTTGAAGAAACACCTATTCTGGTCTGTTCTTCTCTGCCTATCATGCTTCTTCTAACAATGCCATTATAGACTTACAAAATGCCTTACTCAACAGCAGAATATCCTGCTTCTTAATGAATGTGCTTATTTTTCAGCCAGAGTAGTGAGGCAATTGGTTTATACTCTTAGAAATAATCAATCTTACTCTCTCGCCTGGAGGTAACTGGTTAATGGGCTCTTAAAGATTGCTATTGTGCTAGTTTGAAGCAGCCCTTTGAAAGTATGGCATCCAAGAGGAGAGAGAGTGTTCTAGATATCAGTGACCAATATATGAGGCTGGGCTAGTCCTCTTATGGTCGAAACACATGGAACTGGAATCACCAGGTAGATTAGAAGTAGCATTTCTTATATTGTACCTAACGACTAACTCACAATGTATTATCTACTTTACCTTGCATCACAGAGTTCTGTTTGTTCAGAACTTTTAGGTGAATGCTTTCACCAAATAAAACAATAGTCACTGAACTTGTCGTTGAGAATGCCACCTGGTTATTTTAGGGCTTTATGCTGTTTGATCAACAACCCCGAAAAGGGGAATAATACTATGTTATATGAAATGACTGTTTCTGATTATCAAGGGCGAATTGGTTACTTTTAACACAGTAGGGGTCAGGAGGAATGTTCGATGCACTGCCGTAGCTGGTGGTATCAGTTAATGGAAGACTGGAGCAGCCACACATATGTAGGAACGTCAAGACTTAGATCCTTTAGGAGTAAAGATTTGGGCCACCCCGACAGATAAAGAATCCTGAAGAGTAGATGTAGTGACTGTGAACAAAGGAAATACAGAATGGGTAGGAGAAAAAAACAACTTGAAAACCTTATTATTACCTTGTGTAAATGTAGACTAAAGTAGCTACCCATAAATCCTTCTTATATGCCTTTTTATGAATCAAATTTCTTTTGTTTCTCTCTCCCTTTGCACAACTATCTTAAATAGGATATTTTAATTTTACATCTATCTCCTAGTTAAATGTAATTGCTATCATGATGGGGTTTTAATTGAATTAGAGGAGAAACAAGCATGCAGAATGTGCCTTTTCAACAAAATCTGGATACTCTTTCATTTGCCCAAAGGATGTTTATACTTATTAGGAAGGTGCCTTTTGTTACCAACTATTGTCATTTAAAAAATTTGAGGATGGAAGCAGGTTACTGATTAGCAATTTTTGCATTGTAGTAGATACACAATGTTAATTTAATAATGATTCATTCTAACTGTCTTCTATAAAAATTCCTATATGGAAGGAACTCAAATGCTTAAAACTCACTTTTCTAATCTTCCTTGAACCTAGAATTTTAAAGTGATTCAGATATCACAAATCAGATAGACTGGAGCAAAACTTGCTTTCGGATTAAACTTTGAGGGAGAAAGCACAGGGCCTGTCTGAGGCGTCCCTTTGCACACAAAGGTAACAGCAGAGCTAGTGTGGAGCTGTAGCAGTGACTCCCTGATGCTAAATGGAGCTTTCTTACCAATTATAGGAAGAACAGTGACTTTCTTGACAGACCAGTTCTGGAGCATATTTTTGGTAATAGTTCCTGGAAGATTAAGCTACAGACTGTTTTCAGCCCCTTCCAAACTTCTGTAAGCAATTAATCTTCAACAACAAACTCTTTTTTGCTAATATAAAAGCAAAGTGATTCTCTTTTTTTAAATTTTGAAGCATATCATAAACTGAATTTTAACACTGCAGTAATCACAACCCAGCAGAAAGATGTATAGAATTAATTATGTTGTTAATTAAAAAAAAAGTTTTCAAAAAGCCACAATATAACCTTATAATGAACTTGAAGAAAATTTGCTGACATTGATGGGGTGCCTGCGTGGCTCAGTTGGTTAAACGTCCAACTTCAGCTCTGGTCATGATCTCACAGTTCGTGGGTTTGAGCCCCATTTCCATCTCCTGACAGCTCAGAGCCTGGAGCCTGCTAAATTCTGTGTCTCCTTCCCTCTCTGCCCCTCCCCATCTTGCTCTCTGTCTCTCTCTGTCTCTCAAAAATAAATAAATGTTAAAAAAATTAAAAAAAATTTGCTGACATGGTCTTTTTTATGTCTAACAGAAAATTCACCATGAATAAAATAATGACATTCACGGGATGAGAGCTAACATTTTTTGAGTACTGCCTCCGTGCCAAGCATGAAACTAGACACATCAATAGTTTGAGATAGAAATAATTGTCCTTGTTATATAGATAAGAAATCTCAAAGTCAAAGAGCTTAAATAGAGTTCAAAAGTCACATAGCAAGAAAGGTAGACTTATTACAACTTAGGTCTATTTGACTTTCAAGTCTATGGTTTTCCCTGGCAACACACTTTTTTCTTTTTCTTTCTTCCACTCCCACTATCTGCCATTACTATGTTTAAACCTACAGAATAGAAATTGTGAGCTCATAAAACAGATCTGGCAGAGTCAGGCTTTTACTTTTAGTTTCCACCATCCAATGATCTCATTATATCCACCTGCATTTAAGACACCTCAATAAAATCAGGCAAAAAATATATGCATAGTAAAAACAAAACGACTTTTCTACCTGACAATGTTTACAAAGCTTATGGGGATGTATGGTACTTCAGAAAGTTTGTATAAATTTATCCTTATGATATGGAGTAGAATTTCAATGCTTTGCATGACAGATTATGGACATAATTTATTTCTATGAACACCTAGAGATATAGCTTCTGTCCTTTTTTTCCTAGTTTGGGAGAAATCGAACAAAGTGATTCTGTCTCCAAGGGTTTTGATAAGCAGGAGATACCTTTATTCAGCCTCTGGCTGGTTAGAGTCCATTTTCCATCGCTAGCTGAGTCAGACCCTTTTCATCCATTGACAGCCTGATCTTCTTCCCTATTCACACCTTGGTGTCAGACTAAGTGACATTATCACTTTTACTGAATCCAGCTTTTGTCTGCTTCTGAGATTTTACTAGGGCTTTTCATCCTTCCTATATGTCTCATCCACTTTTTTTTCTACCCATCCAAACAATATTCATACTACACAAAGGTTAACATGATTCTTCGATTTAAAAATCTTAAGAGTTCCTATTGGTCATTTATTTGAAAATGACTCATACAGTGTCTTTGATATGTGTTCACTTCTAAAGGTATATAGGTCTTCTATTGTAAACAACAACTTCAAAAACTGGTTAAGATTGGATGTTTTATTCACTCACTATTTTAGGAATTAAGTGACCAATAATGTTTAGAAAAATCTAACATATAATGAAAAACATCCCAAGACATTTTTTTCTGAACATTGCTGGCATCACAACTATGCAACATTAAGCAACCCTAGATAGCTCAGGTTTATAAATCAGTATTCATGATCAATTTGAAGTTTTTCAACTCTGCTATTTTCAACCCTAATAATTAAGACACATGTAATATGTGTCCTACTAAGAAAAACAAAAGAACTTAAAAGAAATAATGCCAACAAAACAATTTCACTTGTCCCATTTAAACTATAGTTATTTTTTAAAATAAAAGAGCACAGACTGTCTCAACTCATTCTCTGTTAATCTGGAATAATTCTTTCTAATGAGAACATTATCTGAGTTTTTTGTTTTTAACACTAGCATGAGCAATGTGTAAATCACATCACTCAGTCACTCAATGGATCATTTTTACTTAGAAAGCATTATGTGTTTTATATTTCTCTATGGAGGAAAGTTAACATTTAGCTATATTATGAAATAAGATAGTATCAGAGAAGGAAAGGACATTAGAGGAAATCAACTTCAAAAGCCCATCAAACCATCAATATTTGGTGAGCACCTACCGTTCTTTACCAGACCCTGTGGGAAATTGCAAGGGAAACACTAGACAAAGTTTTTGTCCTCCAGATGATATTTCTTGAAAATTATTTAATTCATAATCAGATCTTTCATGTTATTATCTTGCTACACTTCTTAGATTGTAATAAAAATGATTTGAAAGCCATTTTAACGTGGTTATTAATTATTTATCATTTATCAGAATTCAAAGGCTGTTATGTATGAAAATTCTTAAATATAAGGTTATATTTTAAAGTATGTTTCATGCAAATGGACATGGATTTTAGATCCTTTCTGTTTTTTTTCTTTTTCTTTTTTTTAATTTTATTTTTTATTTTTTAAAATTTACATCCAAATTAGCTAGCAGATAGTGAAACAATGATTTCAGGAGTAGATTCCTTAGTGCCCCTTACCCATGTAGCCCACCCCCACCTCCCACAACCCCTCCAGTAACCCTCAGTTTGTTCTTCATACTTATGAGTTTCTTATGCTTTGTCCCCCTCCCTGTTTTTATATTATTTTTGTTTCCCTTCCCTTATGTTCATTTTGTCTCTTAAAGTCCTCATATGAGTGAGGTCATATGATATTTGTCTTTCTCTGACTGACTAATTTCACTTAGGATAATACCTTCCCGTTCTATCCTTTCTAATAACATTAATAATGTGTGTTTTCAAATAAAACAACCACTTTGAAAGAGGTCTTTCTACCTTACTTGTCAATCATAAAAGCATAGCCTAAAAAATAAAAATAAATAAATAAAAGCATAGCCTTTTTTATGTGTTATGAATGTGAAATATTATTGAATTAATAACAAATACTTAAAATCAATTCAGGAATTTTAAAAAATAGAGTACATGGGGCACCTGGGTGGCTCAGTGAGTTAAGCGTCTGACTTTGGCTCAGGTCATGATTTCACAATTCATGAGTTTGAGACCTTCTGTAGGCTCTCTGCTGCAGTGCAGAGCTCTCTTTGAATCCTTTGTCTCCCTCTCTCTTTGCCTCCCCCCCAAATTAAGTAAACATTAAAAAATACAGTGCTAATTTTAAAAATAATCTATCATCAATGCAGTGGATATCTGTATTTTAGAAACATGTAATTATATTGAAGTCAGCTTCATACTCTGATAATAATAAAGTGATGAAATGAAATCATTTTATTTATTCAAATATATATGCATATTACATGTGTGTATGTACCTGGGTGCCTATATATATATATATATATACACACACATATATGTTTATTTATATTTCACAGTTTTCTGACTCTGATTATATGATACTCTAATATTATATTTATTTGTCTCTCTTATCATCCTTGCCTTATTAACTCTTATATGACCAATTCTTAGCTTGACCAGCAGTACCAACCAGACACTCTGTTTGTTGATATTTTTCATATTGTAATATATTTTTAGGCTTTATTATATGGATAAAATTTAACTACGGCTGTCACAGGTCAAGTACTTAATTCTAAGTTTTAAAATTTAATTTAATTATATAAGTTTACTCTTAAATTTTAATATTAAAATATACACTTAAAATGAGTGTATGAAACTATTATTGAGGCAATATAATAAAATTATGTTGACAAGGCGATATAGATAGTAAAATTGGTGCAATAAAATAAAAATTATTATATAATAAAAAATAAATAATAGATAAAAATGTAAGCAATTAGTGGGGCGCCTGGGTCCGATCTCGGCTCAGGTCATGATTTCATGATTTGTGAGTTGGAGCCTAGTGTCAGGCTCTGTGCTGTCAGCTCAGAGCCTGGAGCCTGCTTCGGACTCTGTGTCTCCCTCTCTCTCTGCCCCTCCCTTGCTCACACTCTATCTCTCAAAAATAAATAAACATTGAAAAATGTAAGCAATGAGAGAATGCAAAAGGAATAACTTTATGCAGAGAATAATTGCTGGTTCCAAGTGCAAAGAACAGTAATGGATGCCATGCATTAAAAGAGAATGAGGGGAAATGACACTTGAAGTAGGGGGGTCATCAGAGTAAAAATAAAAATATAACTGCAAGGAAAGGTCCTGATGAGTTTGAATTCAAGTAAATGGTTGGCCAAGGAATAAGATTACCAAAAATCTCTACACAAACGAGCAGAGAATCTTAGCTGGGGTTTTAAAAGTAGCATATTGAAACAATATTAAATTAGATTAGAGGGTTAATGATAAAAACACAAGGACGGACCACACATGTCTAAGCATAAGTAGATGCTTCCATCCACAAAAGGTAAGAGAGTATATATGAGCTTAGTAGAATCTTCCGGGCTGGTTCTTCAGGATCAACTATGCTCCCTCTATTCCTTTTTCTGCTGAACTCTGTGTAGAACTTGCTATAAACTATCCAGGTTAGAAAGGAGCAACCTCTTTAGCAAAGAGTGTCTCCCTTTATGGAACATCTCCAGGGGCAATACTCTGCAATTATGATGTTAATGATTTATCAATTTCAGCTTTCTTTTGCATGAATTCATGTCCATTTTCTCTTGTCTGCACTCTACAAGAAAATTTTCTAGATACATAATCTCAGCATGAATCTGTGCTTTCATGTATTCATTAATTTATTATTTTACTCCACAAATATTAAGTATCTGCTCTGTGTCAAATTGCTGGAGTAGCCATTTACCTCCCAAAAGGCCACTTGAGAGTTTCCATAGGAGTTTATATCTTTGTGGGTTTTTATTCATTTGGAATAAAATAGCCGTTTTAAAATTTGCATAGGGTTACAGAGTTAAAAGCATCACTGTATAATTTGATGTCCTTAATCAAACTGAGAGGTAGTTAAGCAGATAATATGACTAATTTTCATAGGGGAGCCCCAAGACTCCAAAATTAATTCCCTATCCCCCCCCCTTAAGTTGTTGTTCCTAAGGTTTTACCTATTTGATAATGTCATCACATTTACTTCATTTTTCAAGCAAAAACCATCAATCATTTATGTCTACTCCATCTCTCATCCTTAATCTACTGTCAGCAAGGAATTACCAGTAGTTACTTTCTCCCTCAATACTTGCTTCTTCAGCTTTATTGTTTTGTTAATAGAGTAGCTTCAATTTTTCTTTCTACAGTTCACCCCAGTTCAGTGCCTGGCCATCACGGAGGTGCTCACTGATTAATGAATGCTCTGGTTTTTGGTTTTTGTACTTTTCTACAGTGATATGATAACACATTTATGCAAAGATATTCTAGTGAAATGGTTGTGACAGTGTCATACTATCATTATCTGTGATCCCCGTAGCCAGTTATGTATCAAGAAGTAACAACAAACTTATGTAGGGCAGTTGTTGGAGGCTCAAATGTGTTAATGCATATATGACATTTTCCTCAGTTCCTGACATATGTTAAATGAGCTAAAGAGTCAACATCCTTATGACACTCTCTATAATGTCCATTTGGCTTTTTCCATCTGGAAAAGGTCCATTTATCCTTAAAGTCTGAGCTCAGTTGTTAACCATCTTCACGAGGCCTTTGCTAAACCTCTTAGGGAAGTGTGCCATTTTACGCATGTGAGTATTGCCACTTCTCTCGCATTATTGAAATTATGTGTTCAGACATCTATTTCCCCCATTAGACTCTCTGAAAGGAGCACCATTGCCAGAATCACTTTTCTATTCCAAGGGCCTAATGAAGAGTCTGGCCTGTTAAAGGGCAGAATAAACATTAGATAACATGATTTCCTAATATTATAACACTAGTACATGGCAGGAAAGTTCTTAGTTCTCTTCAAATAAAATACAGAACTGAAAGTGACAAAGTACATTTTGAAAGAAAATCAACTTGCATCCGTGTTACTAAAAGGCCTCCTTAAAACATGAAGCCTCAGACGTCAGTGGGAACAGAAGCAATTTCATTTCCAGACTGAAACACTCTTGGTGCTCAATGAGTTAAGGTGCATTCTACCCGTTAAGTGCTTCCTTTTGTCAGCAGCCTTTGTGTACTCTTTCCCTGAGCTGGTTGCCTCTCCCCACACTTAGCTCTTGGCTTGGTCTGAAGCTGACTCCATCAACATACCCAGTTTTCTTTTCAATTGAACGGATAGCTACTTGGCTTACCAGAACACGCTGAACTGCCCACCACGGGGGTTGATTCTGCCAGGCCTTGCCTCAGCTGCACCTGATTCATATTGAAAATAAAACTCACACGCACAAAAATGGTAGCTCCATTTCCCTGTACATTCTCATTACTTTTCATGTCCAAAGAGAAAATGTCATCCAAGAGTCAGAAATAATAAACTCTCTTTTGTTGTCTCTGTATAACTCTCCTCTTTGCCTTCTAGCTCCTCTTCTGGCTAATTAATGATTCCATTTTCTGTACAATGTGGTTGCTTACTTGTGATCCAGCTGTTTCAATATTCTGGGGACTGGGAAATTGTGATTTTTACAAATCAACTGGAGTATATACTCTGTGGAGGGATAGAAAAGTGATAATAATACTACAATTTATAATCACCTATTATATGTCACACGGTCATTTATATTGTTATAGTAACTTTTACTACAACCCTTCAAGGTTACTTTTGCCAGATGAAAATCAGGGAATCTGAGAAATAATTATATGTCCCAGGGCATATAATTAGGCTGGTGTAAAGATAGGATGTATGCCCTGGCTAGTTTCATTTCTGTGTCTGTGCTTTTCCCCCTATATTTTACTCTTTAAAACATCAGGACTCCTGTCAGAACAAGTCAGTTATATGACATCAGAAGAGTGACTCTAACCAAAGAGCACCCATATTAAAGATATAGTCTCTGGAAGAGCCACACAATCCTTGAACTATTTTAATGCTTCAATAAAATAATGGATATCTGAGGGTAATCTATCATGGAATTTTATAAAATGTGTTTTTCTATTTCTATAGGCTCTCTTCCTTTCTGCTAATGAAAAGCAGCTTTTATTTTTTTTTTTTAATTTTTAATTTTAGAGAGAGAACGAGTGCATGCAAGGTGGAGAGAGAGGCAGAGGGAGGGAGGGAGAGAGAGAGAGAGAGACACACACAGAGGATGCAAGGGATGCAAGGCAGGCTCTGCATGCAAACCCGGTGCAGGAATGTGGGGCTCGATTCCACAACCCTGGGATCATGATCTCAGCTGAAACCAAGAATCAGGTCCTCAGCTGACTGAGCCACTGGGAACCCTTAGTGAAACTCATTTTGAATCACTTTGCACTACATGTATTCAATGAATAGCCAATACAGTATAAGCTAAAGCTATTAGAAATGTGCCTACCATGAAGGCAACTTGGTTCTTTGTGCCGTTAACTATAGCCATCAACAATACCAATACCCCATGCCAGAAATGCCTAATTTATTTTCTTGTATAGATTATATGAGAAATTTGTTTATATATTTATTTATATATTTTTATATATTTATTTATATATTTATTTATAATATATATTTGTTTATATATTTATTTATATATTTATTTATAATATATATATATATTTATAATTTATATATATATATAATTTATATCTAAATTACTTCCCAACTTTCTCACTGTGTTCTCCTTTAGTAGGTTTTATAATCCCTCTCCTAAACTCAATGTACATTACCTGCAGTCTTTTAAAAATGTGTTGATTAGGACCAATAATTTGATAATAGTCTGGCTTGGAAATAAAAAGAGATAGTCCCAGTTCTTTTAATAACTGATGAATAAATTAATGACACTTTTTTATTTCCATGTAGAACTTTTTATCTCATGTTCTGCACACCTTTGAAGGTTGAAAGAAGGAAGCACAGGAGGACCTGCCCATCACCATTACTCTTATTGTTCAGTTGAGTCTTTGAAGGAATGTGCCCCAGTTTGAGCCAGGGAATAATCTATAGGCCTTCAGGTGGGCAATGAGCTGGGTAGTTAAGGAACACTGTTGACTCTCTGTCCCCTAAAGTTGTTTCCAACATAATAAATGCATTCCATCTCTAGTGAACTATGATTAGGAGATGGTTTGTTTTTCTACTTTTCCTACTTAGCCATCATTTCTGAAATTTTAATTGCAATTGGTTCTTTATTACTAAGTGTACTAATTTTAACTTACCTTACTTGAGAATCTATTTTTAGGATTTAACTAAGATAATTTAGAACTATATTTTTACTCTTCCTTTAAAGGAATGTAGGCTTATTGTAACATTTTCAAAGAATAGAAATATTTTGATTAAAAAGTGAATATCCTCCTCCAGTCTCCCTGAAACACATTCCCACATGTAATAATAACAGTTGCTTAAATTCCTTCCAGACATTTTCCCATGAATAATCAAACACATACACACTCACATGTGTATGCACATGTATGTGTATATATGTGTGTGTAACTGTATGTACACATACATATATTTTATACAAATATGCTATCAACCATTCATTGAACCCTTAGCATATCTTTGGAATCACATTATACCAAAGTAGTTATGGTTCCAGGCTGCATAATTTAACAGATAGAATGAATTCAAATCCTGATTCACCTTGTACTAGCCATATGACTCTTGACAAATTATTTAACTATTTTGTGCTTTTGTCTTCTCATTTATAAAACTGGGTAAAAACAATGTCTACCCTAGGGCTATATTTGCTATGATAAAAAATACATGTAGAACATTTAGAAAGATGCCTACTATTCAGTAATAATTAGCTATTATGATGTTTATCTCATTTAAATCTATTCGAGTAATAATCCCCAAAAGAAAGAACTATTCTTGCAATCCATTTTGCTAATGAGGACACTGGAGTTCACAGAGGCTAAGAAATTTCTCAAGGTCACACAATGGTTAGTGATGTCACAAGGTATTAGCCGGGGAACCTGCCTATAGCCCATGTTTTAACTTCTATATTATCTGAACTACATTATAGAGTGCTATACCATGCTCTAAATACACTCAAGGAGTCAGTGCTCTGCTAGTTAAAATTTTCATCTAAAATATAATAATAATAAAAGAACAGCTAATTTATATTGACCATTAATTATGTGCTAAGTGCCTTGCATAAGATATATTATTAAAAACAACTTCAGATTTAAGGAAAATGAGATGCAGGTTTATGTAGGTTAAGTACTTTTTCACCATCACATGGTAAATAAAAGGCAGTGCCTGCAAAATAACTCAGTTCTGCTGACATGAAAGTACATGCACTTAAACTCTTTGATTTACTCCTATCATGTGTTGCACATATTTCTATGTGACAGCAAATGAGTCTACTTAATCCTGGTGCATTGAATGTATGGATATATTATGATTTATTTAGCCCATTCCCATACTGACACACATTCAGCATTTTTGTCATTTAAAAATAATAATCATTTATCCATATATTTCTTTCATATTTTGTATGATTATTTCTGCAGGATACTTCCTTAGAAACAAAATGTCTGAGCTAAAAAAAAAATAGGGATATAAACAATTTTGCCCTGGAAGCAGTTGTGTCATTTTTCCCACATAGCAGTAGTGTGTGAATACCTCAAGAAAATGCTAATATATAAATAACATTTATCTATGATTTTAGGTTAGGTTTCCCAGATAAAGAGTTTGAAATAGGTTCATGCAATATGTCGGGGGGAGTGCTCTCAGGAGAATGAGAAGGAAGAAACAGCAGAGAGCAAGGAAAACAGGTAAGCAAGTATGTAGTCTCAGTGAAAATTTAGCTTCAGTACACTCTCAAGAAGAACTTTAGATCTTGAACGTCAGTCAGTTATTGAACATAAACTGCATCCCATGGGGTGAGTGGTACAAGTGGTCTTTTTCAGTCGGGGTTATTCTCTGTGGGATGGGACAGTTCTAAGCCTTAGCAACTCAACATTTGTGTAGGTGGGGTGTGGTGACACTGGTTCGTAAAGGGAATCTAGGTCACCAGCTGAATGTTCACGCTTCACAAGGCATAGAATCCAATGTTTGTCCATTTTTAAAACTAATAGTATATTGCAGGTATGGCATTTGTCTACGTTGCAAGTGGATTGAACATTCAGCAGCAGAAGTAGCAAGATCAACCTCAATGAGAGGGTGCCATGTTTCTGTTCTAATGAGTAGACCCACCTGTGTCATCACATCTTTGTTTATGACTCCATTGTCCAAAGACTTTGATGGCCAAGAATAGAAATTAGCCTAAATTTATTGGCCAAGCCATCCTGTCTACTTAGTTATTTACAGGGCCTTCAGCTTTGGATGCTCTCTGGTGGAACTTACATGATCTTGTGTCCACTTCCATAGATTCAACCACAAGCTTCTCTCCTAAATTTCCTCCTCAAAGATCTCCCAATATAACTTGTTCCAGAAATTCAACCCATTAGTTAAGCCATTCCCCTACCTATGAATCCAGGCATAACTTTATCTCAGGCCATAACTTTCACGACACAATTGGATAATCAGTCACACTGCTCAAAACCCTGTCCATTGAGAGAATTTACTCTCCCTGTTCTCTTTTCAGGGGATCCCATAGAAGGATCTAGTGCAGCAGTACAATATTTTTATCTAGCCACCTGTTGACCTGATCCATCCTTGAATCAAGCTGAATTTATTTTCATCCTCTATCAGCTAGTCAGAAGAAGTTCTCCATGAGCCTTAGGTGTGAGCTGACAGAAGTCAGTACAACATGAATTGATAATATAAGGATCTGTTCTACCTCTTCACGCAGCTTGTTGTGGTCTTTGGAGTTGTCTGCTTCTAATTCTGTATGTACCATTTCCATTGCACAATGGGTTTCTACTGAGCCCTTTCACTTTATGATTTGGTAGGTCTGATTAGACCTAAAACATGATTGGCAATTCTGACCACATGGGCACTAATGTGGTATACTTTGTCTTTTCCAGACACAGGAATAAAATAAGAGATGTTTTTTTGAATGGTATCAGGGAGAAGGGTAATTACTCAGTATCACTTGGAACAGAATAAGATGCTGGGAGCTGAAATAATTCTATGTCCAAACATCAGGAAATGTTCCCAAGTATATACAGATACATGTATTATTTGTAAAAAATGTATATTCACAGATATTTTATTGAACTTATGAAACTGCAGTGGTAATGGATTCTGGAGATAAGGGGTAATAAATGGATGGAAAAAGGGGTGATAAAGTGAAATAAATTAATCTATGAAATAAATTATTATTTAAAGTTCAACATTGCATTGGATATAGAAAAAAATGGGTTTAGAATGTAAAACCCTAAAATGTAAGTTGCTAAAAGTTTGTAAAACAATAAAACGGAAAGTCATGTTGCTTATGTGCCTATGAAATGACTGTAACAAAAATTATTAACAACATTTCCTCCATTTAAGAAGAATCTCCAGTGAAACTTCCATTCTCTGGAGATCAAGAAAACATGGTGCATCTCAAAGACATTGAATATTCAGGAAGTACCATGAAGGTACTTCTACAATGCCTTTACAGCAATAAGAAGTAGCATCAGGGTGTTGGAGATTCACAGTAGCTGTCACTTATGACATGAGTATCGGTCAGGCAGTGGTGTTGGTGTTACATTATGGGCACTAGCACTGCAGTAGCCCAGACAGCATTATTGGTTTGGCATAACTATAAATAGTCAGTCCTCTCTACCAGGAAAGGAGTTTAATGTCATCAGTTTGCCACCAAACGAATGGTGGGTCTGTTTGTTTAGTCGGTCGGCATCCCTTCCAATTCCTCTCTAATGTATTCTCCCCATGAGAACCAGAGAGTAATTATATTGAAACACAAATTAAAACTGAAAGGTTCTCATTACCCTTAAAGCTAAAGCCATGACCTCTGTATACCTCTCAGGTTTCCCTCATTCAGCTCTATCCCCATCCTGTGGAAAAAAAACTTGTGAATCCCTGAGTTTACTACTCTCTAGTCTCAGTTTATTTCCTACATAGCCAGAAAGCTCCTTTCAGGAAGTTTGTTCAGGCAGACATTGGCTGAGGAAAGGGCTGCACCTCTTACTACCTATTTTGCCTTCCACAAAAAATCAATGCTATTGAAATTTTCTGTTCCAATCAGTAAAAGGGATGTAGTGATTATTACATTTTATTAAATTATATAATTATATCAATAAAATCATATTAAGTATAAAGGATAAATGAGAAATTAATATTTTCTATAGTGATTGATGTAAGATGGTGATATCTGACATTTTTGGAACATTCACTACATGCCAGTCATACTTGTTCAAAGATTACACCCATTATCTTATTTTTTTAAGTCTCAAAATAGTGAGTTATGAGTTAGTAAATGTGAAATAAATGTTAATAATTATTACTACTATATACTCCTTCTACACACTCTCCACTTGTTTATGTGGTTAGTTTCTATCCAAATTCAGCTTTTCCTGTAACTTTTCCTAACCTCTAGAAATGGTTTAACTCTCCTCCTAGATGTGTCTGTAGCCCTCTGTGCTTACCTACTGCATAGTTTTGTATTTTTGTTGTTGCTTTTTTCATATTGCATTATCTTTCATACGGTCTTCTTCTCTTCTTCCCTCAGACTGCTGCTTCAGGATGGGAGTCCAGACACACTCATCTTTGCATGCCCAGTGTCTAGTGTAGATCCTTACATATATTAAGAGCTTATTGAATATATTTAAATAAATGAAAGAATGAATGAACACATTGTCTCTAGAATGAGTGGTAGGGTGGCTCTAATATCCTTGGATAAAGGCAATGGACAATCAATTGGCTTGATTTTATTTCTACTAACCAGATTGTTCTACCGGAAGTAGAGTTTTACATCAGCCAGAGCAAGAGAACAGAGAGTTTTTGCATATATGATTTAATGGGAAATACATCAGTAACAAAAATGAGATACCTTCTTGGGATTGCAAAAAATAATCGGATGGAGATATTTTACAATGGCCTATTTAGATTTGCAAAAACTTTTGGTGGAGACAAGAGCCCCCTAAATGCTGTTTATTGAAACTCTACATAAATCTAGAAACAGAAGTCAATATTTTTGTTTGCTTATGTAGATAAAAGCATTTAAGGTAAACTCAAAACAAATTCTATTTTCTTAGAAGTTATTAGAAGCAAGTTTTGCTTGTGCCTAGAATTGCTCACCAGGGAAAGCAATACATTATAGTAATTTTTAAAAAATATTTCAAAAAAATTATTTCAGAATATTATTAGAACTTATTCTAGAAGTGAGACAAGGAAAATAAAAGAATTTTAAATCCTCATTATTCTAGGGACAAGCAACTTAAAAAAAAAACATGAACCAAAGAGGTCTCAAATATTCTTTGACAGTGCATATATCATTTGATAAAGGACAGTCACATGCCTATAGAAATTTATTAACAGGTCAACAAGCTTAGTTTTATGACTTTATAACAAATTGTTTTAAGTTATACATGTATAAATCAGTATTATTTTTCTTATGCAATTTGAAGATGATATAAGTGTTAGTACAACATAAAAAAGAGTTCTTAAAATCATGTGCTTATCATATTGCTAAATGTTGCTGAGCATGTTATAACAGTTAAAAAAAGGTAGGTGTTTTTCACCATAAAAATAAAATTTGGGTACATTAAAATCTTACTGTTTACGTGATGTTACAATACAATACCCAAGACTATACTTAAGAAATATTCTATTGGCTTTTACCAGAATATATTTAAGAGACTAGAAATAACAGCATTCTCTAGGGATTGTATTTCTTCAGTCAGTATTAGATAAATCATTTTAGTAATGCAAGTTTAAAATATAAAAGCCTTTTTTTTTCACATTAAATACAGATGAGAACACAACAGGAATAAAATCATCTCACTTTCTATGTCACCTCTGGACCATAGAGAAGAAAAATTTTAGCAACAGTACAAATAATAGATAGAAAAGGGAAGACTGGTTAGAAAATAACTTTAAGTCTTTGGTGAAAGCTAATGGGAGGGATCTTGGAAAAGACACTAAAAGTATGAATACTTGGTTTTTATACTGAGAATCTACTTTCTGTTGCAAGATTGTCAAATAGCTCTCTAGAGTATCTCAGGTTTTGGATATGATATGATGTCAGCCTGTGGATCTTAAGTTCTTGGACCTTCCTTCCTAATCTACCCAGAAAGCAAGTACTGGGATTGTGACACAAAATTGTGACTTTGAAATGATTGCCATAGAGCAGAATATCCCTTTTTAACATCTAAAATTTATTGGCAGTCAATGGTCCTTGCCTTCCCACAGAAGATATTAATGCTTTGGGGTTTGGCACTTATTTTTTTTCAAAACATAATTAAAGTATTTCCACAAAAATGGAAGTTAGTAATTAAAGTTTCACAGATGCTCTTTCTTCAAATTAGTGATATAGACAGCCAGAATTTGGAAAAAAAATATATATGTACACATATATATATATATATATATATATTTCTCATGGGCTTCTCATATCAAACATCAAAATAAAAACCCTTTGAAGAAGTAACAACAATATTTTACCCAAGTTTTTTATATATACAATTCTATATTTAATTACATATGTATATTTTATATATAAATTATATTTAATTTATATTATATATATAAAAATATGCTTAACCAAAGTACTAATCTATACTATTTTTTCAGAAGGCATACAAGTTATAATTTCAGTAAAACTAAGATAATTTTAATACTAACATGAACATTTTTGAAGTATATCATTACACTTAATGAAACTATACAAAGAAAAATGATTTTTTCCCATTCCAAACACATTTTAATTCTTCCAAAGTTTCCTTGTTAATATTACTATACATATGCATAATTTATATAGTTGTAATCCTTATGAACATTTAATTTTGATTTCTGTTGTTTCAGTTAACACTATATATTCATATATTATTACATATAATCTATGTTATTGTAATTGCCATGTTGATTATATCATTTATTCAATTTGATTGATATAATGAAACATAATTTTCATAAATATTCTGAAATTTTAGACATTTAGCTTGTTAATTTTAACCATTGTATATATGTATATGTATATGTATACTCTAATACTATCTTTGTGAATATAACTATTTCAGTATTTTTAAATAAATGTTAAGTTTCTAGTACATTTTCAGACATCTATTCATTCATTTGTCTTGTCATGCAGGGAGAAAATACTTCCTGGGAAACCTACCAATAAACAGACTAGATCATATTTTAGAACTTAGGTCATAATAGGATTTTTCAAAACTGTTTTTTTCTCCCTTAAACTACATGGTTTTCTCCTGTAGAAAGAGCATTACTCAAGGAGGCCACATAGAGCTACCTGACTCAAGGTCATCTCAGATGTTTGTTAAGTAAAATGGAGATTCCCAGTTCATTCTAGGTCTCCTAAAATTGAGTTTCTGGAGTCAGAATATGAAAATCTGCATTATTATTAAGACTTTCAGATAATTTTTCTGGCCATCAATATTTGGAATATTACTGCCTTGTCAGGTCTAAATGATTGACAACATTTTTTCCCTTAGTAGGATTCACACATCTTTACATAATTCTCATTCATATGCTTACTATGGATCCTTACAGAACACTCACCTCGCTTTTCTCTGAAAGCACAAACCCAGAAGACTCCTTTAATATTCTTATCCCATCTTATTCAGTTGAGTGTCCAAGATGTTATCTGGTCAATTCACCTATGAGCTTCTTCCCATCACTGATATCTTGGTACAAATATCCCAAGATACTCCTACTTGAATGGGTAAAACGCTGAATCTGTGACAATCTGTTGAACCTAGTAATCATTTTAATTATTTTAGTTCTCCTTGGTGCCAAGCTCCTCACACTGGCCAGTGGAGATTTTCTTTTATACCAGATGGATTTCCTGTAGGGTGCCTTCATGTGATTAAGGCTCATCTTTTGGAATATAGCTAGTTGAACATCCAGAGGAAAGAGTTGGATGTGTTGGCATATTAGTAGGATTATCTTGGCAGAAATAAGAGGATTGCAACCCTTTGTCAGTTCTAAGTGAATTGCCCCTAAGCTTTTAAAAACATTACATACAGAGCATATGCCTGTAGTATGTATGTGTGTATATATATATATATATATATATATATATATATATATATATATATATTTAGATATTGCAAATATTATTCCTGGGATCAATATAAAACTGGCAGTTGAGCATCTTTTATTTTGCTGGTTTTAGAATTCAGTGATTTAGGGCAGTCCTCATGCTATCAGTTTGTATTGATGCATGCTATAACAAACAGCCTTATGAGAACCAGAATTATAATTATTATAGGGATGTAGTTTAGGATATACTCTAGGACTCCAGAGTATTTTATGAGAATTATGAGAATTATGAGAATTTATGAGAATCCAGAGATTTTATGAGAAATCTAGATAATATATCTTCCCTTCAGTCTAGTTTCAAGAAAAGTTATGCTGATCAATAGCTTGCTTTTGCATTAGGACATTATGAATATTTTAATATAAACTTATTTTCACTTTTGTTTTCGCCACTAGGAAACCTGAATGAATTTTTTGGCCATCTGTAGCTCATATACAAAAACTGCAGGATGCAATTGTGTGTGCAAATATTTCCATTGCTTTCCCTTTGGCCTATGCTCAAAACAATGTATTTGATTTTTGCTATATTATGTATTTTAATACATGGCCTTAAATATTTTGTGTAATAAGATTAAGAAACTATTTTTAATAAAGTCATAATTTTTGAAGCTTCAATAACACTGTCATTTAGATATTTTTCTTATTCAATAGACATGTTTTTACACTGTTTTATTGTTTTTATTTCTATTTCTTGATATTAGTAACATTACATGTTTTTGTTTTTCTTTACACGTGAACTTTTGGCCTTGCCCTTTTATAGTTTTGTTGCTTCCTATTGGCTACATATACCATAGAGGTAGATAGATAGGTTGGCAGGAATATATGGCTAGTTCAAATATGATGCATATATTTGTCTTACTTGATGAAGTATATGCCCATTGATGTTTCTCATTTAGTCCTTATGCCGATTTTCACTGAAGAAAGGATTTGAATTCTTATGCAAAAAATTTTTTTCCTATGTTATTTTTTCTATGAATGCTGCTTTAAAAATAATTCTCAATGATAGGCAAAACACAGTTAGCAGTTAAAAATGGAAACTAATACAAAAACTCTGAAATATACAGTTTTCTGCTATACCATGAATTCAAATTTCTATGCATGATCAATAGAAACTGTCAGTAGACAGCTACTCTAGCCTACAATTTTTAAATGAAATGCTGTTGTAGCAATGGTACTGGGCTGAGAAAAATCAATATGTTTGAATATATGGCATTAAAATGGCTACTATTTCATAAGTGTTAAAGCCAATAAAGTACCCATAAAAAGCTCAATGTTATATAAAGTGTATATAAATTTATGATGATGGATCTGCTGTGCCTTCAAAGGAAACATAAATGTAGTACTTAGATGGAATGAGTCTTGTATACTATATTCTAGAATGTCTGTGCTTTCTTTGATTTGTTATTATAGGAGTAATGTTAATTAATACCCATAACAACATATGAGGATAGAATAGATTTGTATGTCTGAGTGATTCCAAATTCTGAGTAATCCTTTTCCCATGACTTGACACTATCTACAGTTGCAAGTAATAACACACCTAACTTGGGAAGCTTATCCTTTATACAAGTTCTACCAAACAGTACCAAGATATTCTCCCAGAAATATTGTTTTCCCTTGCTAGTATGCATTTTTGTTAGGTCCATTTGTAGATTGTGCATCTTTGATGACATAAATTTTATCCTCAGAATTGTAGCCTGACAGTTACACATGCCCTAGGTGCCCTAGTTAAAGCAAAAGGTCCCAACCTGACTAGACCTGATATCATCACCTTAATTGTATTTCCTTTCTACTTTTATATAACTGTATCATTATGTATTTGTTTGTTTAACATAAAACTTACCTTGCTCACTGTAACATAAACTCCTTGATAACAGAGATTTAGTTTTTTTCCTATTCTCTCCTCACTGCATAAAACAGTGCCTGGCACATAGTAATCATTCTATAAATATTGGTTGAATGAATGAATACGTTATATAAATACTGCAAAGTGGGACCAATTAATAGTGTTTGCTCTAAAGGAAGCAAATAATTTAATCTTAACTGATATGCTTATGATAAGAGAGTTTTCATATCTTTATATGGAGATAGATTTTTTTTTGTGAACGAAAATAAAACATAGTTTGGATGTTAGCCTAGGTTCAGATCCTTACACAGGCATTTAATTACTCTGTGGTTCAGAGCAAGTCAGTATCTCTGGTTCTTGAATTCATCTGTAAATTAAAGATACTATTCTCTGGATTGTAAATTCTGTCCCCTTTCATTTATGAATAAAATTCCATAGATATAAATTTTTAATCCCTTGAGGGCAAGCCAAAAACTAATTTATTATTTCATGAGGAAGATCGAGCATATGTAGTTTCCTCTAGAAGTTTGTAAAAATTTAAAAAAAAATTGTTAGACATAGGAATCAGTATCAAAACCTAAAAGGAAAATAAAAATCATTTAGTTCAATAATATTTTGACATCATAAGTATGCAAAATCACTCTAGACTATCTTTGAAAGTTAACAGGAGAAAACATGTTATTTGTGAGAAGCCCATGAGAAACTTGTGTATATCCAGACATTAAAATACAGTTTAATTTTATTCTAGTTGGCCACATACCTTAACCAAATTACAGCTTCATATTTTAAGAAATATCTGTATTTCTGACATATTAGGTCACTTTTATATTTTTATTTGCATTTTGGATTACCAGAGTGATAAGCAATGTATCTTAATAAAGTGGATAAAATAGTGGATATTTATATTTTTAATATATTATTGACCTCATCTCCCTTCCTTAAAAATCACTTATTCAATAAATAAAGTAAAAAAAAAGAGAGAGAGAATAAAATCCATCAACAAAATAGGGAAACTTCAAATCACAAACTATGCAGAGTATAGGTCCAAATTTATAAAAACTAAGTTCGAACAATACCATGCACTAAGAAACAATATACATTTCCTAAGACTTTATGCAGGACAAAAATGTATTTAAAAGTAAGTGTGAGGGGCACCTGGGTGGCTCAGTTGGTTAAGCATCCAATTCTTGATTTTGGCTCAGGTCATGATCTCATGATATGTAAATTCAAGCCCTGCATCAGGCTCTGCACTGACATTATATGTATGAAAAAGGTTAAAACACACACACACACACACACCACACACACACAAGAAATATGTCCAATGTCCAAGTGACAAAAAGGTTGTATGTTTATTTTGGGGGTAGAAGTGGGGTGAAAAAAATCAAAGTCTGGATACAAAATAAAAAATAATTAAAAGAGGTCCACAAAATTTGTTAAAATAATTGGAAAATCCAAAATTTGCTAAAATGATTAATACAGCAAAAAGATAAAGGGTAATGATCAACTTTTGTATCTCTGAAGCATAGGTTCTGAATTAACTTTTAACAACTACTAAATGAAATATACAAATTGGCAAGGCTTCATGGACTAATCAATAGCCAGGCTCAAAAACACAGTTATATCTGGAGATCCCATTAAATTTAAACATGACCCCCTATAATCTTAGAGGAACTGGTAAATATAAAATAGGTTTGTCTCACATTAACTATTGTATTATCTGAATTTCCCATAGAGATAGCACCCAATTGTGCTAAAATATCCCATAATGGGCCTGAGTGCCCTTATGTAATGAACAATAAATTGTAATAAAATTAAATATTGCCAATTTACATATTGTTTTGCCAAAATGGGGTCCCATTAACACCCCCAAGTTAAATAATATGGCTCAGTATAAATTAAAACAAGGTTTGTAAGAATGGAAACTTCTTAAATAAGACCTAATAAGTAATCTCACTTCTTGTACATTGAACAGCTCAATTTAGCCTGTTCTTAAATTTAACGAGAATAAATAATACTTCACAGTGGATTACTGCAACCTAAATGTTGTGCCACCCATTCATTAAAACCCCCATAATCCAGAGCCAATATTATTGAAAACATTGACTGATTGAATAATCAGCAACCAGGAAATATTTTGTTATTAGAGAATTGGCTATAATTCTCCATTTAAACAGTTTCTTAGCCACAGTGAACCTTCCCCTTCAAAAGAACACAATACACCTTTAACAGGCTTCCCATGATGGGGTACATCAGAAGCCTGTCACTACACACAATGTTTGCAGGCAATATCTTCACTGCATCCATCTTTTCTCCAGGAGCACGTGTATGATATTACATTGATCACACCCTCCTTCCATATGACATATTTTAGTCTCCTCTGGGTTCAAAAGATATCATATTTTTCATTTACAAATTTTATTTAATCTTAGTAATGCTGTTACTTATAAATTGGCTCAGCCTAAATGGGAATTCCTCCAACGAAAGGTCCTACAATATGCTCAATTCGAAATCAACAGGACTCTTGTTATCACTTGACAAACCCAAACCACGGGCTTCTGGTATCAGAAACTGCTTTTCTCAGCCCTGCACTATACAAAATTAGAACAGCAATTACTGGCCACGTACTGGATTGTCCTGGTATTAGAGGCTTTCACAGATCCTGAAACTGACTCCATAACAAACTATCCATCATGCCTTAGGAATGAGCTCCCAACAAGCTCTGCACAGCTGCTAAAACCACCTTGCTACAGCATAGGACGAAACGTGGACCCTCTGGCATACCCTACCAGCAGGATGGGTAGCTTTCCCTGTCTTTAGTTCCTCCTCAAATGCCACAGTACTCGAGGAGGTTGCTCATCTTTCAGACCCCTTGATTACCTGGGGAGCCTGTAGGATTAACTGAGTGAAGAGCAAAGAGGGTTCATAGACTTTACAGGTGGGATTGCCACCATTATATGTGACAGAGCTCAGTGGAATGTTGCTATTTTCTTTCCCTTAACCAAGATGTCCTTAATGAAGGAAGAGACCCAAGGATCAGCATGATTGGGCAAATATCAGGCAATCATTGTAGCTCTGGATGCCCTGGTCAAAGATTTGTCTATCTGCACATCTGTTGCTAACTCTTGGGCCACTGCCAATGGTCTAGCTGTCTCTTGCAGCCATTGGCAGCAATAATTCCTCCTCTAAAGTTTCCCCTTTAGGAATCTGGGAATCTCTTGCTTCACAGATATTCAAAATACAATTCAAGGTAATTTATACTAAGCCTACAATATAAGGCCTTACTGGGATGCTCCTAATCCCCTTTGGAGTTCTTGGCATTACTAATAGTAAAGAAGGCACTCATTCCACTTCTTACAGTGCATGATGGAAGACTCTTAAAGAGGGCATTCAATGGAACTTCCACCTCTAAGTCCAAGCAGCTAGTTTAATTAAGAGGCCAAATGACCTCCTCAAAATCTATTTAGGTTACAGATGGAAACTGGATCCCCTGCTGAGTCTAAATTCATGCTCCTTGAGGACATGTACCCCCACTCCAATGTTATACAGGTACCTCATTTGCCTTTGACATTTCTAAAGTCCAGGGTTTTGATAACACCTCACCATGTGACTATCCTGATAAAGTATCTCCTTGGTTTCCTAGAAAAGCACTTTTTCTTCTACTAACTAAAAATATTAATCATCATTAAAGTAGATATTTGACAAGAAGGCATCAAGGGATTAATTGTAACATAGGGCCTAAAGTGTCATATGTTCTCTAGACATCTTTGGGCCTCACAAGACCACTAACTGTGAGTTCCTGTGCTCTCACCAGATAATATCCCTCACTCAGTGGGAAAGATTCCCCACCTGGCTAGTCCTTATCAGCTGGGCCAACTGCATTCCACCAATCCTCAGTCTAATGTTTTTCACTTCTTTGCCAGACAAGGGGCACCTCATCCTCTCATGATTGCAAAAGCTGCCTTTCACAGTCCCTATTTGTTCACTGGGCTCCAGAATGCAACCTCTGTGTGGTCTTGCATGGTATGCAATGTCTTCCTTTCCAGGTTGTGAGTTTATGGCACTAATAAACTGCTGTCAAGTTCATCTGTCCCATGTTAGGTTCTGGGTGTTTGCTCATTTCACACACTATTTAAGGCAGAGATCCTTTTCCCACACATCTGAAAAGTTATTGGAATAGTGTGAATTTGATAAAATCTACACACAAAATCATTTTCTTCTTGATATAAAGCAAAGAACTCTTCATACCTATAAGTACACATTTAAACACATATAGATATACATTAAAATGTTATTTAAAAAATCTATGCCATATAACAAAGACAAGATAATAGAGTAGGCATAATAAGACATGTCAACATAAAGAAAAATATAAAAACTTCACTTAGAGTCCCCCCAAAAAAAAAGATGAGTATATGAGGAAATTTTTGCAAAATAAGAGTGTTCAGCTTGCTTTATCAAATTATAAAAATTGTAAAACTATGAAAATTAAGACATTATAGAACTGATGCAGAAACAGATCAGTGGAAATAAATAGAAAGGTTTTCATATAATAATTTCTGTCAAGGCAGTGATGGGGCCAGAGATCATTAAAATTATGGTGTTAAAAATTGGTAGTCACTTGGAAGAGTAATTTAGACCTTGATCTTACATCTTACACTATAATAAATTTTGAACAAAGTAAAGATTTATAAAACAACACTGTTTCTAGAATAAAATATAGATCAATATTACATAATAGTGTGCTGTGTAAGAACTTTCTGTGCTTGAGGCCAGGGACATTATGAAGAAAAAAATAGTAATAACTTTTACAAAATAAAAATTAAGAGAAGTCTTTTATGGGAAAATATCTTAAAATTTT
The DNA here is from genome assembly GCF_027475565.1 of Acinonyx jubatus. Lineage (NCBI taxonomy): Eukaryota > Metazoa > Chordata > Mammalia > Carnivora > Felidae > Acinonyx > Acinonyx jubatus. The sequence goes on along the minus strand of NC_069382.1, from coordinate 122,203,164 downwards.
AATGAAATATAACCTAAAAGTGATATCTGAAATGTGGTAAAAGTATATACTTTATATTTTTATATTAAACACAAATTAATATGAATATAGGTGAATATCTCAATTTAAATATAGATTATAGACACAAATATATTAGAAAGTATGAATGGCATACAAACATAAGAATAAATTATCAGATCTATTATTGAAAAAGTTTATAAAGAAAGAATTTAGGATAACTAGGGATAAAATAATAATAAATATATCCCTTTTGATTTCTTCAAAAGCTCAATGTATTCCAGAAATCTAGGTAACTAAAAAACTAGCTATCAATCTAGTCACCTAACTCTATTTTTTAACCACATGAAGCATTTTATTTTATATACATAAAGTTTGCTTTGCAAAAGGGAAAAATATGTTTTTCATCCATTTCCTCTAACAAACTAGAATTATTATTCTGAAGTAGAAGTCAGAGGACTATGTGTACATAAATAAAAGGGTATGTTTTTAGATAGTTTGTAAATAGCTTTAAATAAGAAATTATTGCTATCAGCTACATCTGATGAAAAATAAATGTCAGCAGTACAAATAAGCACAAAAACTATGGGCTTCAGGTCACAATTACAGTTTTCTTGAAAAGTTTAGATAGACTTCTAGTGAGATAAATTTTAGGTCCAAGCTAACTTTTGCATGTTAATCACTCTGAAATATTTAATATCTAGGACTTTCATCTTCATATATAATGTAACTCTGGTGTTATTGAATTTATAGAGATTTTGATTTTATAGAGATTTTGATGCAAAATGAAGACAAATGGAAATGAGATAAGAATTAATGTTTTTTACATAAAAAAAAGAAAAGAACTGAAAGTAGAGTTGGGAATATAGGTACAGAAGAGAGGCTCTAAAATCACTCCAAATATTCTAACCCAATATTCACTTCCTTTTGAGTGTGGGCTGGAGAGTTGCTTCTAACCAAAAGAGTCATTGGTAATGGGATGTCACTTCCATAATAATATAAGATTATAACTTCCATCATGCTAGAAGACTCTCTGTCTTGTTGGCTTTAATGAAGCAAGTTGCCATGTAGGGGAGGTCCCAAACCCAGATAGGAGGTACTGAGTCCAATAGTCTAAAAGGAACTGACCCATGCCAGCAACCACTTATGTGAATTTGGAAACAAATCCTTCCCAGTGGTGCTTTCTCTCAGACTCCAACCCTGGGCAATGCCCTAATGGCAGCCTTGTGAAGAGTCATGTTAATGAATCTTCTTGAATTTTTGACACACATAAGTTGTGATAAAACAAATATGTGGTTTTCAAGCCAAGTGATTTGTTATGCAGCAATATATAATTAATACACTAGATAAACCTACTTAAGTTCTTTGGACCTCAGATAACTCCCCTGAAACTTAGTTATTATTTTCACAGGCTACGAATTTACAGAGAAGAGTATACATTTAATCTAGATACTTGAAGTCTTTATAAAAGAGGAAAAGTTGTGCTAGGAATAACAGAATTATTCTGTGGGGGGAAAAGAAATAGCATTAGGATAAAAGTAGCATTTGTGAAAATGTGGAAAGAAAGTGTAAACCAAGTCAATATAAAAAACTGAGTTAATATATAGCTATATACATAGCTATATACATAGGTTTTATACACACACATATACACAGATATATGTATACACAAAATAGTAAAAAATAATATATCTATATATTTCAAAATCAAAAACACTATGGCATATACATCCTAGTGACAACCATTTTCTATCCTTCTCTTCCGTTCAAGCATTATTTAGATATTTGTTTAAAGCCTGATACACCATTTACAATTGCAAAATTACCTAAAATCAATCACCAAGTATGGAGAAGGATTGATTTAAAGATACGAAGATAATCATGGGTGGTTGCACAAAAGGATGGGAGTAAGATATTGATGAGAATACTTCAAAGTTCTGGCTGAGTCACAGACTGTTCGTATCAGTAACCTTCTCTTACATGTGACATTGCTATGTTGTACTCTCATCAGAAAACACATACTGGTCAATACTTTGGATTAAACCTTATGGAACTGCCATTTTCATGTTAAAAGTACTCAAACAGCAATGGATGGATATGTTTCCATTTCATCTTTCCGTTGCTTCTGAGCATGTCTTCAATAGAAACTGTAACTTATTTTAATCAGATAGGAAAAAAAAGTAATTCAGTGGGGGGAAAAATTACCTATAGTCTAAACTTAACTTTAAGAAACAATTAAAAACAATAAATCTAGGCCCTTTTAAGGTTGCATCATCATAAACTATTACTATATTCTATTTTCTTCCTTTTCAGAGGATACATCCAAGATTGCTGTTATTCTATGCATTCAAGGTGACTGTTTTTACTGACACCTGGATCATAAGAAAAAAATATAGAACCAATAGATTAAAAAATATTTACTCTTTGTTAAAATTTTACTAACAAAAGACATCTAAAATAATTTTAGTTCTTCCACCTCTAGTTAAATTTAATTTCATGGTTACACAAAGGAAAGAAAGAGCCTAATTGTTCCTCCAAAAGTAGAAAAATACATTTGTACCCATTGTTTTAATTTTCTTTTGTTAAATAATGTAAGTCAGTTGACTATTCAGTAATGCTGTAGAGGCACATTTGAGACAATTTCTTTTATTCTTTTGTTCACAGTAGTAACTCTGTGTTTGACTTAATTTAGTTTGCTTATAATTAAAAAACAAATATCCTGTACTTAATTACTTTTGTTCTCAGATTTCTCCTTTTAAGTAATTGTGTAATCAGTGATCAAGTGTACCAGGCTTTTAGAACAGTTTGATGGTTATAGGGTATTTGTCCCACCTCATTTGGTGAGCTGGTTTGAATGAAGGTAATAGGGTTGGTATTAGTTTAATGCAGCTCTGGATCAATGCTTTCAATTTATTTTAAGGACTATAACTCTTGTTATTACACATAATTGCTCCCACCCATTGAAGAAATGTACATACTACATTTCAAGGCATAGAATGGGATCCATTTTTATCTGAACAATGCTTTCATAAAACAAGTGAGATCCAGGTATTTGGAAAGGCTTATATTTTTCAACTGTGGCCATGTAAAAGTATGATTGAAAAGCCAGGGAAGACTTTCCTTGTCTTTCAGTTTGAGGATGCTGTAAACCAGGATAATTATCATCAATACAAGATAGGGTTACCTCTCAGCAGATGAAAACATCATTTAGCTAAGCTTTCTTATACCTATACTACAAATAAATAAATTTGCTGCTACATTTTCAATCCATTTATTTTTGCTATGAGTATCAAATCTCCAATTTTTTATCATTTCATTTCATTTCATTTCATTTCATTTCATTTCATTTTATCTCATCATGATAAGTGTACTCTTTAATACCCATCTCCTATTTCCTCCATCCCCCAATCGCCCTCCGCTCTGGTAACCGTCAGTTTGTTCTCTATAGTTAAGGTCTGTTTCTTGGTTTCTCTCTCTCTCTTTTTCCTTTGATTTTTGGTTTTGTGTCTTAAATTTTTCAAATAGTTGATAATATTTGCAAAATTAAAAACAATGTAAGGAAAAGAAGAAGACAAAAATAATAATCTGAATGCCAAATTCAGCACCAACCAAAAGTTCAGACAGGTTATCTAAACTAGGGATAGTAAGTGTAGATTCTATTAACACAGATGTTGCTTAAGCAAAGCCTTTGAGAGTTCTTTTGGCTTTGATTTTAAAAAGTAAACAACATATTTACCTTTAATGTGGAAATTCTGGTGACATTCGCATTAGAATCTTCAACTACTTCCTTGGCTCAAGATCTGTCACCACTAGTTTTCCCTGTGAGCCCAGGTTAGTGATATCAATGCCAGAAAAAAAAAAAAGAGCAAAACAGCATATTTCTCCAGTATCACAAGGTTTGTTTCCCAGTCACATAATAAGCAGAGAATCATTCCTCCTTAAAAAGTTCCAGCTGAGGGGCACCTAAGTGGCTCAGGGGATTGAATGTCTGACTCTTGATTTTGGCTCAGGTTATGATCCCAGGATCGTGGAATTGAGCCCTGTGTCTGGCTCTGCACTGAGCGTGGAGCCTGCTCAAGATTCTCTCCCTCTCTCTCTCTGCCCCTCTACCCTGCTCATACTTTCTTTCTCTGTCTGAAAAAAAAATCCAGTTGAAAACTCTTCAGTATACCAGATGCCAACTTACTAGTATTTCCATTTACTTATTTTGATATTTTATTCTTAAAACATTTGTATTTTTAAAGAATTTTTTAATTCTTAAAAAAAACTGTCTCTGAAATTTTTAGTTCCTTTTAGTAGTCAAACAAACACATACATGTGCACACACACACACACACACAAGAAAAGCAGCAAGGTGTTTAGATCCATTTTCTAATATTGCACCACATTCTATTAAGTGGCACTAATTGCATTGGGAATGAAAATTAATTGAGAAGCTCTCACTATCTTTGCATAGCTACTTGAACTTACACATTATCTTTGGAGTTCATTCCCAGTGAGCAGTTTTTTCACACTGTCTTCACAATCCATGACCTAATATGAACAAATGTATGCGTAATTTGCCAGTGCCTCACCACTGAAATGCTGTGATTCAATGTAGCCAAAGTACATAAAAATGACAATATAGTTATTTCCCAATTATCCCACAGCAGCAGAGTAACCACTGTTTCAATATAAAGTGTAATTGATTCCTAATTGCTGTAGTTTCACAGAAAGGCCACAGCCCATAACTTCATTAAATAGTGAAAACACAAATAACTATTCATAAGGAAAGAATTAACATATGCTATATGCTTATTTACTTTCTAATCTGTAAATGTTTTAGTTTCTGGTCTGTGGAAAGGCTGCACAGTTTGCAATATGTCATTCAGATGTTCCTCAGGGAACAGGAAATTCGCCTGGTGATGTTCATTTAGGAGGGGGAAATAAAATATTGGCTATTTGATATTTGATGTGCTCTAGAGGACTTGGCCCAACTACTGGACCATTTCCAATACTGACATAGAGGAGAGCAAATATCCAAGCCTATGAATTGAAGGCAGATTCATTTTTATATACACTAAGGCAAGTGAGGACTTCCGTAAAGGATGGAAAAGAAGAAATGATAAAATGATAGAACACATGGAAATAGGATTTATCTACTGACTAATGTGGAAAGTGACTGAAGAGTGTAGCTTCTAATCATGAGTGTTACTCAGGTACTATTCTAGAAGTGTCCTTGAGGTAAAAGGAAGGGCAACCTATATCTTTGTATTATGAAAAATGAGCAAACAAAATAGGAGGTGTAAAAAAAAAAGAATTTAATTAGACCTGCTACAAAATACTTATGTTAGGTTACCAAATACTGACTTTTAACAGTCCTAGAATTGATTTTCCTACCTTCACAGTGCCCTATTATAGAACTTTATAAAAATGTTTTGTTGGGTTCCCTATAACTTAGCAAAAAGATTCAGATGATCTGCAAGTGTTAAACTACAATATAATTTAAAATATTTATATTATGCACTACTTGAATGATGGTAATAAAATACACTCATTGGAAATAACCAGGATTTTAATGTATGACTGCCAAAACAGTGATGTTTTCCCTGAAATAAAATCCTCATAGATGACAAATATGGCAATGATTAGAAATATGTTCACACACTGGTCGTTTTTTGAGATTCAGGCTGTGCACATTCGTTCACATAAAACTGTACAGGGAAATACAATTGTGCAGTGTAAATAGTAGAACATGTATCTGCTATATATACTGAATTAAATAAATGCTAGACAGGACACAGGCTCATCTGCTTGTCTCATGTTCTTTCCATGGTATGATAATTTAAGAAATAAGCATTAAGAAGGCATGTGGTAGACACTTCTGGTGTTCTGTCCAAATTTCCTTTGCACACACTTTGCAGGCGAGTGTCTTCTAACCCCCAGATACTGGATGTGTTAGCAAGTAAAAACTCAGAACAACATCTTTCTCTGAAGAACTATCCTTGTTCCCCTCACATAGGAGTCTATGAATCTTCCTTCCTGCCTAGTAGACCTTGACCAAAGACTGAATGCCAGACCCATTGTCACAGGTGTAAATAACATTGTAGTCTAATTTGTGCTTCAGAATAAAGCTAGATTCCAGTTAAGTTTTCATTACTCCTTAGTTCTTTCTCCTGGACTGTCCAAGATCCCTCGCCCTCCCCTCATCCTAAGTCTACTCCCCAATAAATAACAGTATAATAATCCCCAGTTCAGTCACTTCCAAGAAATCCTACTAAGAGTGGGCTTGGTTCTAGTCTCAGGAATGGTCCTAGAAAGCAGGTCCTAAGAATGACATCTAGAGTTGGCTCAGTTACTGGTCATATGACCTTGTATGTCCCATCACTATGGCAGGTTAAGAATTGATGGGTCCTGTCACACTATAGGTATAGTGAACTGGGAATGCAAATAGGTAGAAGTAAATACACTAGTTGATGCAATGTCTCCAGGTGTCATGAAAAAAGAAAATATGGGAACTTGAGAATTTCATACTTGTTGCTAAGCACCATTGATATGCTAAAGAGAAAAAGTGACAGACTCACATCTATTAATCAATACTTTAAAGCAAAGGTAGCCATGCTGTCTTGATGATTACAGCTTTGTAGTAGAGGCTAAAGTCTGGGACTGTGATGCCTCCCACTTTGGTCTTCTTCTTCAATATTACTTTGGCTATTCAGGGTCTTTTGTGGTTCCATACAAATTTTAGGATTGCTTGTTCTAGCTTCAAGAAGAATGCTGGTACAATTTTGATTGGGATTGCATTTAATGTGTAGATTGCTTTGGGTAGTATTGAAATATTAACAACATTTATTCTTCCAATCCATGAGCATGGAATATTTTTCCATTTCTTTGTATCTTGTTCAATTTCCTTCGTAAGATTTCTATAGTTTTCAGCATACAGATCTTTTACATCTTTGGTTAGGTTTATTCCTAGGTATTTTATGATTCTTGGTGCAATTGTGAATGGGATCAGTTTCTTTATTTGTCTTTCTGTTGCTTCATTATTAGTGTTTAAGAATGCAACTGATTTCTGTACATTAATTTTGTATCCTGTGACTTTGCTGAATTCATGTATCAGTTCTAGCAGACTTTTGGTGAGACTATCGGGTTTTCCATTTATATTATCATGTCATTTGTAAAAAGTGAACTCTTGACTTCATCTTTGCCAACTTTGATGCCTTTGATTTCCTTTTGTTGTCTGATTGCTGATGCTAGAACTTCCAACACTATGTTAAACAACAGCGGTGAGAGTGGACATCCACAGACCAGTAGAATAGAATAGAGACTATAGAATTGGACCCACAAAAGTATGGCCAACTAATCTTTGACAAAGCAGAAAAGAATATCCAGTGGAAAGAAGACAGTCTCTTTAACAAATGGTGCTGGGAGAACTGGACAGCAACATGCAGAAGAATGAAACTAGACCACTTTCTTACATCATTCACAAAAATAAACTCAAAATGGATAAGGATCTGAATGTGAGACAGGAAACCATCAAAACCCTAGAGGAGAAAGATGGAAAAAACCTCTCTGACCTCAGCCGCAGCAATTTCTTATTTGACACATCTCTAAAGGCAAAGGAGTTAAAAGCAAAAATGAACTATTGGGATCTCATGAAGATAAAACACATGAAAAGATGCTCAACGTCACTCCTTATTAGGGAAATACAAATTAAAACCACACTGAGATATTACCTCATGCCAGTCAGAGTGGCTAAAATGAACAAATCAGGAGACTATAGATGCTAAAGAGGATGTGGAGAAATGGGAACCCCCTTGCACTGCTGGTGGGAATGCCCACTGGGGCAGCCACTCTGGAAAACAGTGTGGAGGTTCCTCAAAAAATTAAAAAATAGATCTACCCTATGACCCAGCAATAGCACTGCTAGGAATTGCTGATGCATAGGGGCACTTGTACCCCAATGTTTATAGCAGCACTTTCAACAATAGCCAAATTATGGAAAGAGCCTAAATGTCCATCAACTGATGAATGGATAGAGAAACTGTGGTTTATATACACAATGGAATACTACTTGGCAATGAGAAAGAATGAAATATGACCTTTTGTAGCAACATGGATGGAACTGGAGAGTGTTATGCTAAGTGAAATAAGTCATACAAAGAAACACAGATACCATATGTTTTCACTCTTATGTGGATCCTGAGAAACTTAACAGAAAACAATGGGGGAGGGGAAGGAAACAGAAAACTTAGAGAGGGAGGGAGCCAAACCATAAGAAACTCTTAAAAAGTGAGAATAAACTGAGGGTTGATGGGGGGTGGGAGTGAGGGGGAAGTGGGTGATGGGCATTGAGGAGGGTACCTGTTGGGATGAGCACTGGGTGTTGTATGGAAACCAATATGAAAATAAGTTTCATATTAAAAAAAAAAGCAAAGGTAGAGTTACAAGGCTTTCTTGACAGCATTTCGAAAGACTCTCACCTCCCGAAATCCTAAGGCAGATCACTGAAGTTCAAACCCAGGACTTAATTGCAAGAATGGAAGAAATCAAGAAGAACCTGAATTCTCAGCCTCAGCTGAATTCTCAGTCTCTGTGCAAGGCTGGGGCCTGATGTGGAAATAATAAACCCAGAGATTTGGAAATGAGTATCTATGTTGGTATATTTGAGAATCTTAAATCTTGAGGTCTGAATTCTCAGGACCAACACCATCTTCTTGGCAGATAGACCCCCTTTCCTGACTGCTTGTTTCAAACCATGTAAGAACTTCTTATAAGGCAAGAATGTAAAAGATAATGTTTGCCCTCTTCAGGATGTGCCCCGAATTGTCTTCTGTCCAATAGACTATTTTTACCAGTTTTATTGAGATATAATTGACATATAACCTTGTGTAAGTTTAAGATGTGCAATGTTATGATTCGATAGACATATATACTGCAAAATGATTACTGCAGTAGGGTTAGTTAGCACATCCATTACTTCACAAAATTATCATTTTTTGTGCTGTGAGTATGTTTAAGATCTATTCTCTTAGAAAGTTATAAATATATAATACAGTATTCTTAACTACAGTCACCATACTGTATATTAGATCCTCAGAACTTACTCATCTTAGAACTTGAAGACTGTACCTTTTGACTAATATCTCCCTATTTTCTCCACCCCTCAGACTCTGGCAACCACTCTTCTACTCTCCGTTTCTGTGAGTTCAACTTTTTTAGATTTCACATATAAGTGAAATACTTGCAACAGACTCTTAATTAGGGTAAAATATCAGTATAACTCAACCAGAAATTAGTAGCGCTAATCAGGATGAGGAGGTTTTATACGACAAAGGAGCTGCAGGCTGTGCTAATAGGTGCTAGCAGGAAAGTAGGCCAGGAGGGTCCTGAGGATACCAGCAGGTAGGCAGAATATAATAAGAGTTTGTCTATATGGGGGCACTCTCTGGTGACAAAGGATTTGATACTCTCACAAGGGATGATCTGAATGCTTGAAAAATATGTTAGTGTTCATTAAATAAAGAGGAGATGCCGGAACTGCCTAGGTGTTATATTGATACCAATATACATATGACAATGTATGACCACAGAAATCACCATTCATGAGAGCTATGCGGACCACAATGAGATAAATGTTATACCTGTTAGAATGACCATCATCAAAAAGACAAGAGATAATAAATTTTGGTTGAGGCTGTGAGGAAAATGGGACCCTCATGCAGTGTTGGTGGGGATGTAAATTGGTGCAGCTACTATAAACAACAGTATAAAGATTCCACAAAAGATGAAAAATAGAACTACCATATGATACAACATTTCCACTTCTGGGTATTTATCCAAAGGAATGAAAACAGGATATTGAAGATATATCTGCATTCTCATGATGTTATATATTACAGAGAAAGACACATGCTGTATGGTATCACTTATATGTGGAATCTAAAAACATCAAACTCATAGAAACAGAGAGTAGAATGGTGTTTGACAGGGTACAAAGGGTGAGAGAAATGGGAAAATGTTGGTCAAGGGGTATAATTTTCAGCTATATAATGAGTAAGTTCCAGGAATCTAATGTACAACGTGATGACTCTAGTTAACAATACTGTATTGTATACTTGAAAGCTGCAATGAGAGTAGAGTTTTAATGTTCCAACCATAACAACAACAAAGTGGTGATTATATAAGATGAAGGATGTGTTAACTGACCTTAATGTCGTAATAATTTCACTATATATGTGTGTGTGTGTGTGTGTGTGTGTGTGTGTGTGTGTGAAATCATCACATTGTACATTTTAAACACAATGTTACATGTCAGTTATATTTCAAAAAACCTGGAAAAAATTAGAAAACTCAAAAGCTAATTATATGTCTTGAGAGGGCCCGAGAAGAGTCCATTTACCAAAGCAATAAGTAATATGTTGGGGGGGGCAGTATTATTTAAAGCCTAGGCCTGACTTCTTTAAAGATAAGAGTTGGGGGTAGAACACACAGATAAGGAACTGAGAATGCTAGTATCTGTATACATACATATGCATATACATATACAGAAACGTATATACAAACACATTATGGAGAACCTATAGAGTGTGTGTGTGTGTGTGTGTGTGTGTGTGTGTGTGTGTGTATAACCAACATCTACTTCATAATATGTCCACTAGGTCCACAAGCCTATCCAGTAGAAATTTCTCTGGTTCCTGAATGTACCACTGAATTTGACACACTAAGCTGTTTTCAAAATTCTCTGATTGTTGTGCTCTACTACAAATAGTCCAAAGGGACCTGAACCATCTAGAAATTCTGCAAAGCATCACATTGGTTCACTATATTAATGATATCGTATTAAACAGATCTATAACTTTTCCCACTAAGAAAGAAGCATAATGTTTGGTAGTCTTCTTTGGCACATTCTCCATGTGGGGATATTGCTAGCATCAACTTTACACAAAAAGCTTCTAGTTTTGAGTGGGTTCCAGAGCAAGAAAAGACGTGGCAGCAGGTCCAGGCTTGGGGACAAGCAGTCCTATTACTTGGGCCACAGGACCCGACAGATCCCATCTAAGGTAGCAAAAGGGAATGCCTTGGTTTGTTGAAAGCTCTGGAAATAGAGTTGTCACATGGATCCTTAGGGTTCTGAAGCAAGGCCATGCCATCTCTGCTAGAGAACTATGTGCTCGATTTATGAACAAAGAGCTCCTGGCATGCTTGTAAGCAAACTGAGCATCTGGAGCTGGGTTATCAAGAGATCATATATTTAGAACTACCCATGATAAATCAGGTACTGTCACACTCATCGACTCATATAATTATTCACCATAGAAACAAGTAGTATAAACCAAGTACTGTGGGTAGGTCACAGAGAAAAAACTGTGACCCCATTTCAGTGTACTTCTGCTGCTATATGTAAAATACCTGAAATGTTAATGGCCCCTGGATACTTTTAGCTCTTCTAGTTGGTTATATGTACTATCACTAAAAAAAAATATTTTACACATTTATATAGGAATATCTTTCATATATGTGTGTATGTGTATGTATATATATATATATTCACACATGTGCACACACTCATATATATTATATATATGTGTGTGTGTATGTGTGTATATATAAATATATATATATATGTATATAAAATGAATGGTAAATTTAAGGCCTAAATTATATATTTTTCTCTTACATTGTTTAAGTAGATCATTCTATGCATATGTTAAATTTCTTTACAAACATTAAAGAATATAATGCAATATCATAGCATATGGTATTACTAATGAAAAGTTTAAATTTAATCTGATTGCCCTTTCTTTAAATATAGCCTATATTCTGGGGCACCGGCGTGGCTCGGTGGATTAAGCATCGACCTCAGCTCAAGTCATGATCTCGTGGTTCTTGAGTTTGAGCCCCTCGTCGGACTCCGTGCTTACAGCTCAGAGCCTGGAGCCTGCTTCAGATTCTGTCTCTCTCTCTCTCTCTGACCCTCCCCTGCTTGCACTCTGTTTCTCTCTCTCTCTCAAAAATAAATAAATGTTAAAAGAAAATTTATTTAAAAAAATAACTTGTATTTTTATTTCTTGAAATTTCACTAGAAACACTATCTTCTCAGCAGGATTTTTGCCTTTTAAATCTAAAGAATAACATACAATTGTTTTCAACTTATTTTCCTCTAATCTATCATTGGTTATATCTTGCCTCCACTCTCTTTCTCTATGCTTCCTTAATTTCAACTGCATGGATAGATGCATGCCTCCATGTCTTTTAAATTTTTACATTATATTTACTATTGTTTACCTTTTTCTCTGCCTTTTAAAAGATTTCTTCATGTTTACTTATTTATTTTGAGAGAAAGAGAAAGAGGGAGAGAGAGAGAGAGAGAGAGAGAGAGAGAGAGAGAGAGAGAGAGAGAGAGAATAAGCAGGGGAGGGGCAGAGAGAAGGAGAGAGAGGATCCCAGTGCAGGGTTCAAACCCAGGAACCATGAGATCATGATCTGAGCAGGTCATGAAACCAAGAGTAAGGATCTTAGCTGACTTAGCCACCCAGGCACCCTTGAAATATTTCTTTATGTTTAATATTCAGACTACCTGCTTAATCATCTATCTCATATAGTCTATTATTTAGTCTGTTTGTTTAATCTTTTACATAATTTTTAACATTTTTAAAACATTTCTAGGATCTCTTTATTCTCTGATTGCTCTTTCACAACAACTGGTTATTTTCTTAGAGATAAAATGTCTTCTTGCAATTCCTCAAGGGATACTAATTTGAATTTTTAATGTCCTCTTTTAGTGCCTGAATTATAATCTGTTTCTTGCAGGGTCATTTTGTCTGTGTACTCATTTTGGTCCATCTATTTCATGCTCATAGTTGCTGTCAAATTTCTGATGGTTCTTAGTTAATATTTATGAATGAAAGACTAGGTTAATTAAGTGTGTGGTATAAATTGCCTCCATGGTTATTAAAGTATATTTACAAAATGATCCCTTCCTTGAAGGAAACAACTGGCAAGTCACTCTAAGTAGGTTGAAGAATTCATTAACAGGTAGGCATCCCTAAATGAAATCTAGTCAGTGAACAAGCATGTACACTAGGGACCCTCTCAATTGCTTTAGGAGAGCATTATTCGGGAATTGGATTAATGTAGTGAAAGTTACATCTGGGATGAGCTGATTTCTTTTTTTGTTTTGACTCTCACATATTAATATCAAAGTACATACTTCAGTCTTAAACATTCCTTTAGTTTAGTTGTTTAAACCTTTAAACCTACATAATTGTCTTGGGCAGATTATTCCCAACAATTCTATACATGGATAAAGTGAAACGTTGTGATTGGCTCAAGTATGTAAACTGCAGTTCTTTAAATATCTACAAGGCTATCTTAAAGTCATCTTCCATTTCTTCAGATATTTTTAGTTTGAATTTGAAGCTGGTCTCAACTTTCTTTAAAAGGGACTTGGATAGATCTGGTGGTACAGTTCTGTTTTTTTTCTGACCTATTTGCCATCTCCAGAAATCATGCCTTTGTTGACTCTAATCTTCTAGAATGTTCTCAACTAATAACAACTAATTTTACGTTAATTTAATAATTTATGTTAATCTAATAACAACTTTACTTTTAATCAACAGTGCCTTGTGTTCACCATTTTATTTCTGTTTTCCATCCTCTACATGTGTTGAGTTCAGCACATTTTTTAAAGACTTTTTTTTTTAACATTTACTTATTTTTTGAGAGAGACAGAGACAGAATGAGAGTGGATTAAGGGCAGAGAGAGAGGGAGACACAGAATCCGAAGCAGGCTCCAGGCTCTGAGCTGTCAGCACAGAGCCCGACAGGGGGCTCCGGCTCAGGAGCTGTGAGATCATGACCTGAGCCGAAGTCGGACTCTCAACGGACTGAGCCACCCAGGTGCCCTGAGTTCAGCACCTTTTATCAGAGTTTCAATGGCTAGTTTGTTTATTAAAAATTTCAAGGCAGATTATAAAAAAACTGAACAAATCCACTTAACCATTATAGGTTTCAAGGATCTATACTTCAAATCGCAAATCAAATACCAGTAAAAAATTAAAACTTCCTAAACACTTTTAAATGACCATCTCCATGATAAGCAGTAAGGTAAGTATTTTAGTATAAAATTGGAAACTACCATAATATTGCACCCTAAATTTTATAGCAGCACTATCAACAATAGCAAAATTATGGAAAGAGACCAAATGTCTATTCACTGACGAATAGATAAAGAAGATGTGGTATATATATACAATGGAATACTACTCGGAGATGAAAAAGAATGAAATCTTGCCATTTGCAACAAGATGGATGGAGCTAGAGGGTATTGTATTAAGGGAAATAAGTCAGTCAGAAAAAGACAGATATTATATGATTTTACTCATATGTGAATTTGAGAAACACAACATATGAACATAGGAGAACAGAAGGAAAATAATACAAAAACAGAGAGGGCGGCAAACCCTAAGAGATTGTTAAATACAGAGAACAAACTGAGGGTTGCTGTAAGACATGTGGGCTAGGGGATGGGTTAAATGCGTTACGGGCATTAAGGAGGTCACTTTTGGGAATGAGCACTGGGTGTCATATGTAAGCGATGAATCACTGAGTTCTACTCCTGAAGCCAAGACGACACTATATGATTGTGTCTCTTTCTCTCTCTGCCTCTCCCCCACTCACACTCTGTCTCTGTTTCTCTCTCTCTCAAAGCTAAATAAACATTAAAAAAAGATAAAAACAAATCAAAACCAGAAAGATACTGATTTGTGAACTGCTATGAAGTAGTAACTCTCACCTTGTACTAAAAAGTTCAAATTGCTTAATTCCTTAACAGATCCTTGTCATTCTTAATAAACTATTACATAACTAAATGCTATAAATCAGAGTTTATAATGTGTGTATATATATTCACAGAAAGAGAATACAATTTTATGCTTTGTGTATTGGTATGCTATTTAAATTTTCTTTTAGGGACGTCTGGGTGGCTTAGTCAGTCAAGCATCCAACGTTAGCTCTGGTCATGATCTCACAGTCTGTGAGTTCGAGCCCCATTTCAGGCTCTGTGCTGACAGCTTAGAGCCTGGGGGCTGTTTCAGATTCTGTCTGTCTCTCTTTCTGCCTCTCCCCTGCTTATTTAGAAACAAACAAATGAACGGACATTAAAAAGATAAATTTTAAATTTTCTTCTAAAACTTGAAAGTTGGTGATAATATTTAGTTTCTTTCTCACTTGCTTAATAGTTATTCAATATGATGTTTGCTTATATTTGAGTTTGAAATACTCTGTTGGCTACTCAAGAAATGGGTTATTTTAAGCACTGGCTCTTCACAGAGAAGTCAAAATGATAAAATCTTTTACTATTACAATCATGACTGGGAACATCATGCATAGGATTTTGACGGTCTGAAGTTTAATGTTTTTTTAAATAAACTTTCATATATCACATAGGATGAGAAATTCAAACATTGTCTTCTAAAACAGTTAAAATCATCTTCCAAGTAAACAGCAGATTATTTATCCTTGCAATTGAAGGATTAACTATAAATAGCTCAGAATTATCCTTATTAAGCTGGTTTATGGTATTTGGATTTCTCATGAGTTCATGAAAATTCTTATCACATTAAAGTTGGGGGATGCTTTACTAAATAGAAAAATATATACATTTTTCAAGAGGTCATCACAAGAGTGAATTTATCAAGAGCCCTTACATTTTTTATTCTAGAAGGTAGACTAAGAAAGTTAAGTATGTGTTGACATACTTAATTTCTAAAGGATTCTTAATGTGCAACTAAACTATTATCTTTTTTCCTTATAGAACAATTAAAATACGTCAAATAGTAGAGAATTAATTCTTTAATAATGGTCTAGTGAATCATTTCACTATAAATTTAAATGGAGTTTAAATGGACTTTAAATTTAAATTTTTTTTATTTTTTTTAACGTTTATTTATTTTTGAGACAGAGAGAGACAGAGCATGAACGGGGGAGGGGCAGAGACAGAGGGAGACACAGAATCGGAAGCAGGCTCCAGGCTCTGAGCCATCAGCCCAGAGCCCGATGCAGGGCTCGAACTCACAGACCGCGAGATCGAGACCTGAGTTGAAGTCGGACGTTTAACCGACTGAGCCACCCAGGCGCCCCAAAATGGACTTTAAGTTTAATACTAGTTTTCAGCTATGTGAAAAAAATGAAGTTTGTTTTCTAAGCATGTCTCATGTTTTTCATGATCTCCACTGGGAATGCAAGTGGCGTATAGATTTTATCTTAACATTTTAGTATATGTCCTTCTCTTTCCATTTAAAATATCTTCCAGTCTCTTTCAAACAAATGCTAATATCCAGTTGTTCTTCCTGGACGTGTAATTTATATATATTGGGAAAGGGAAGCTAGCATGACAGGATGGTTGTGGGTAGTTGACTTTTTGGTTCTGTGTAAAAGTTTTGTGTAACTCTTCTAGTCTTTATGGAGACTTGCCTTCTATATTTTTTCTTACTGGTATTACAGAGCTCCTTAATAGCTGCAGCTTCTACCATCTTTCTCTTGGCCTAGCTTACCCATGTCATAACTTTATTATGGAGTTACTTTGCCCCCTTGGCCCCAATAGCAAAACTGCTCCTTTTATTAAGCTACCTTCTGCATCCTTGAGGGAAGACTAAGAACTTCTGGGTCCTTAAGGAGACAAGGGAGGCTCATGAGTGCAAGACTTGTTTTTCTCATAGCCCAAACATGGACAGTTTGGGGACTGCAGCTTGGCCATGCAGAAGCAGCTAACAGCTGATTAACCTGTGGCCTTCACACTCATTAGTTTAACAACCATTGCTTCTCCACCATCTTGTTTTCACGTGAGCTCACCGTGCCTAAAAAACCTTCTCTGATAGTTACAAACTGAGGATGGTGTAGGGACTTGGGCCTTTCCTTCTTCCTAATGGCTCATCTCATATTAATGCTAAAATTTGTTCTAGTATTGGAAGTCTGGACACATAAGCTTGATCATTTATTTCTCTTGCGTCTCAGTTCTCTCTTCCTATTTCTACATTAGGATGGCATACGTGAACTATATTTACTTTTACACTGTTAATAACAAATATCTTCACCTCCTATCTTGTTGTGGAAAAATCTCTAAATCATTCAAAGATATGAATTTATATGTACGAATAATTATATAGGACTTTCATAAATCCTTTGTATTTTTTTAAAATGTCTATGCCTACGTTATTGTGGAAGTCTGACAAATAATCTATATTCTTTTTGCGAACAGACAGAATAATTTTCATCCATTAGTTCTTTTTGATTCTTCTTCTTCTTCTTCTTCTTCTTCTTCTTCTTCTTCTTCTTCTAAATTTTTTTTTAGAGAGAGGGAGCATGCAAAAGACTATGCATGGGGGAGAGTCAAGAGGGAGAGGAAAGGAGAGAATCTGCAGCAAGCTCCATGCCCAGCATGGAACCATGCTGGGCTTGATCTCACCATGGTGACATCATGACTGTGAGACCATGACCTGAGCCATAATCAAGAGTCTGGCACTTTAACCACTAAGCCACTCAGGCATCCCTGATTCTTATTCTATTAATCATCACTGTATTAGCTAGAGTTCTACAGAGAAACAAAACCAATAGAAAGGGAGGAAGGGGGAAAGGGAGGAAAGAAGAGGAGAGGAGCAGGAAGGGCAGGAGGAAGAGAAAGGAAGAGAGAGACAGAAAGAGAGATGCATTTATTTAAAGGAATTGGTTCATATGATTTTGGATGCTGACAAGTCAGAAAGCTGTAGTAGGCTGGCAGGCTGGAAATTCAGTCAAAAGTCGATGCTTGTCTTGAGAAATTTTGCATTAGAATTTCTTTTTCTTCCAGGAAGCCTTAGTTTTTGCTCTTATAACCTTTAAGTGATTTACTGAGCTCTACCCACATTATGATGTGTGTTTTTTTTTTCTTAAAGTCAATTGATTGTAGACATTAATTACATCTAAAAAATTGTGTGGTTCACATCAACATCTAGGTTAGTGTTGGTTAAATAACTGGAACTATAGCCTAAACAGATTGACACATAAAACTAAACATCATAATCACTGAATATAATAAAATATTCAGTTCAAAAGCCTATTTCGCCTGTCATAAATTCCCAATAGCGGTACATTAGATAATGTTATATTCTGTGCTTGCTTAAATTTTTTTTGAAATAAATTGTACATATTTTTCTATGACACCAAAAGCATTCATTAAGATTTACATATAAACTGCTAAAATATAAATAATGATGAAGTAGGTCATTAAAATTATGATTTATTCTTTATATTCATCATAATTGTTTGTTCCTTACCTGTGCTACCTAGGAACAATACAAAGAGTAGATAATTGTCATAATAGGAGAATATAGAGAATTACGTCTCATCTGAAAAGAGTTCTAATGCTTCAGATAACTTTTCTCAAATGTTCAATATTCTACATTGTGGAAATTCAAAATAATTACAGATAAATATGCGTAAACTATTCTCTTCACTTTATTATTTCTATGTTCCAACTTACATGTGATAATAATTACATCTCATACTGAGTCTGTGTGTCTAACTGAATCTAAGAATAATTCTTATTTTGATTCTGACCAGTCCTTCTGTCACACAGACTTATTAGTACTGGAAATTTGCTGCCACCCAACACTTTAGATATAATTAGAGATTTAAGCAATAATTATGTTTTCACACATACATTAGTAATCAGAAAAACAAAAGGATAGAGCTGTAAATTAAGTCCACAAAATAGCATGTTTATATTTTTCCAAATTATTAAATTTGTCAAAAATATTAGTAGTTACATAACAAAACATTAGTAACAACCAGTTAAGTTTATGACAATGAGATGAAACGAATAAATGAAAAGCTTTCAAATATTACTAAATAATTTTTTAAATTAACTGATAAAAAGAAATATATATAGTTAAAATCTATTAATAAAAGAAAAATAGTTAAACTACTACTAAAACAAAAATGACTTTTCCTTTGAAAATAAAATATAAAAATAAATGGTATTTATAAAAATAAATATATAAATAATAAATTAGTAATTTTTACCTATATCTCTCTGAAAACCTTCACATAATTTAACAGTCAAAGAAAACTTGTGATCAGTTTGTGACAAAAGGGAGAGAATGGAAGAATATCTCAACACATTAAAAAAGTTACTAGGGAGTACCTGAATGGCTCAGTCGGTTAAGTGTCCAACTTCAGCTCAGGTCATGATCTCACAGTCTGTGAGTTTGAGCCCTGTGTCAGGCTCTGTGCTGAGAGCTCAGAGCCTGGAGACTGCTTCAGATTCTGTCTCTCTCTCTCTCTCTCTCTCTCTCTCTGTCTCTCTCTCTGCCCCACTCCCGTCACTGCTCGTGCTCTGTCTCTCTCCTTCAAAAATAAATAAACATTAAAAAAAACATTAAAAAAAGTTACCAGGAATCCACTTCCAGCTATGCAGTATTAGGAATATGATTTTATTCTCTTCCCTTAAGCAATTAGAAAACTGGACAAAATACATGAAACAAATTGTCAGCCACTGGGCTAGAGATAACCCAAGAAAGTAACGTGTGAGAAAAGGAGAATGCTAGAATTACTTCAGATTACAGAGTGAAGTCACAGTGCAGGGAAGGACAGTCTGGTAATCTGGATTCTTGGAGGAGATAAAGTGAAGGGTTTGCGGAAGCTAAGGTGGCTAAGATTTGCGGGACTAAAGACTAGAGAGATATATGGAGTTGTATGGAGAGATTGCTTCAAGTTTTAGCGAAAGAAGGAAAAACAGTAAATCTCAAGAACTAGTAACAGAAATGATTCCAAATAAAGCACAGAGTGGAAGAGGACGGGAACAAAGTGTTAAAGCACAGTGAGCTTTGGGGCAATAGCAAATGGGATAACACAAATGTAGCTGGAGTGCACAAAGAGAAGAGAAAGTAATGGTACACAAAGACCATGAAAAGAAAAAAAATGTTAAATTTGACTTTATGAAAATGTTTAAAAATTTTTCTCCGTGAAAGACACTCTTACAAGAATGAAATACAAGCCACAGACTGAGAGAAAATATTTGAAAACTGATATATAATTTTAAAAAACCCACTTCTATTCAAAATATATAGAAGGATGAACACTTAAGCAGGAATCAACATCTTTAGAAAACATGGGATGCTAATAAGGGAAGGTGGTCACCAAACATCACATGTTTAATAGTTGTGCTGATTTTTGACAAAGCTATATTCAGAATAAGCCATTCCCTCTTTTGTACACCTCAGTAAGAGCCTCTCTCTTTCCCTCTCTCTTCTCTAAGAAAGACTCCTTTGTTTCTGGCAGGTGCAGCTTGAAGCTCTGCAAGCTAGTCCTGCTGGATAGTGAAAAATTCAACTGCCTTGCTGGTCCTGGGCCGTGAGGAACGAGCTCCCTAATCCTGCCTCTTCCTTCCACATGCCTCACAACTTCTGAACTAACACTTGTGGAAAGAGAAGACAAATCAACTGAGCACAAACAGTGGCTCCTTATTTAGGACTTGCTATATAAAGGGAGTCAGCCAGTATCAACTGCATTTGGCAGAAACTTAAAGGCAAACAGTGAACTGGGAAAGCCTTGTAAGAAACAAGGAAGGATTCGGGTATGCTCCAATTGGAGCCCATTGGCATAAGGAAGCTGGAGATTCACGAACTAGAAGCCGGGCATCTTATGACATTGCTTTGGGAAACATTTAACTTTCTCTAGTTGGTTCTGAGTTGGAAGTGAGTATAAAAAAATAGGGAAGCTAATAGCATTTCTTGACCAATTCCTGGGCCAATTGTTGCAGAAGTTGGGGTCAGGGTTTTATTGATATAGATGATCTGACCATCATATGTATTCAGTCTGTTGCATAAAGACTTTGGACAACCGCTTGGAAACTTTCAGTAATTTTCTTCAAGTTGTATTACTGGACAGTTAATTGAGAAAGTACTGTATTGCAACCCAATAGCTGCTTCTGATTCATAACTCACTGATGAAGAGAGAAAAAATGGGGGATGTGAATATATTGATAATTAATCTTTTTAAGAGATAGCTTTAATGTCCATATGTTTTTAAGCTTAAAGTTCATTTGAATTCATTTCAGCAAGGCAGAAATAAACTAACTTGAGATAAAATTATAGCTCTATTTGTGTGAGAGGTAAGAAGGAGCACCTTTTAAAATAATGCATGTCAAAATATCTGAACAGTGTTTAAATAGGTATTCTAGATTGGAAATTTAAAATAAAAAGATTATAAATGTTAAGAAAACAGTATGATCATAGACTAGATATCGATGAAGTAGAGAAATATTTGTGTCATAAATTTCAAGATGTCAGTAATACTTTGAAAAGAAATTAGAAAACAGCGAAGTCACTCATTGTTATTTAAATTAGGCAACATGAGTTCAAAATGGTGTCACTACTAAGAATTAGTAGATTTCTAGTGACAAAAAAGTTAAAGATAGTTTATTAAAATGAATGTAATTTAAAGGTTATATTTTATTTTTTAAGTTTATTTATTTTTTAGAGAGACAGAGACAGCATGAGTGGAGGAGGGACAGAGAGAGAGGGAGACAGAGAATTCCAAGCAGGCTCCCCACCATCAGTGCAGAGCCTGACATGAGGTTCGAACCCACGAAACTGTGAGATCATGACCTGGCCAAAACCAAGAGTCAGACAGATATTTAACTGACAAAGCCACTCAGGCGCCCCTAAAGGTTATATTTTAAAAGTTGACTCTTACTTGCTTGATTTTTACATTATACAGATAAGGTTTAGTCTAAACTCTTTCACATTGCTGATACTCTGAGTTTCAATTTTTCAGTTTTCTTTAAGCTTTCATTTTTGTAGACCCAAAAATGATATGATGATGACTATCTTACAATAATTTGGGATTTCAATGAGATACTGCATATGAAAACATTAACATAATACCTGTGGTTTCTATACCCCTCCCCTGAATATCTTCCAGATGTGTTTTTGTCCCCCCTCCTACCCATTCCTCTTTGTTCTCCCAACTAACCAGTGCCAACCAGCTCTCCTTAGTCTGGACTATTGCAATAGTCATGAGCTCATCTCCCTTATCCATTTTTTTCTCCCAAAGACAGTCAAAATGGTCCTTTTAAAGAATTCACAATTTTGTCACTGTTCAATTTAAAATTCTTCAGTGGTTAACTTTTTTCCTTAGAATAAAGTCTTGCACTACTAACAAAGCCTGCAAGGCCCCACACCACCCAGCCCAGCCCACATTTTCTAGTTCTTTATGCTCTAGTGGTACTGGACTCTTTCTTCAAAGGTGCTTTGTTCTTTTCTATCTCAAATTATTCACACCTGTTATTTCTAAAATCAAACATTCTTCTTTTCTCTTCTCTTCTTCAACTTTCAGAGGTAGGCCAATCTACCACTTCTTCAAAGAGCTTTCAAGATTCCTTGGACCAGTGTTAATGTTCCCACTGAATTTTTATATAACATCCTGTCTTTGTCCTTCACAAAATGATTGATCATGCTCCTGACCATTGACTTACCTTCCTAGCTTCCCTCTTATGCCACACAACATCAAATATAGCCCATTTTTGTTCATAAATGAAAACTGACAATTTTAGCATCTACTTATTTTATTGAAAACGACTACATGAAACTAGAACTAAGTCACCTATGACTTGAATTTCTGAATGTTTCTCTTTAAAGATAAAATAAGCATGTGTGCATGTGTGTGTGTGTGTGTGTTTTCACTCTGATCATAATATAAAAATAGCCGGCTGAAAGACTTCCCTTTAAAGACCCAGAAAATACACAATGGAAGAATGACATGCATTCTCATTTTTCAGATTTTTGCATAAAAGCCTTTAAATTCATTGACAGCAGCAATATCTTTCATTTCCCCTATCTAAGAGCAAAGTGCCATTTCTCAGTAAACAAGCCTTCAGAGAACTCATATGTCTAAGTATATTTGATAGATAAATGAATAACATCAAAACTAATGCTACACTTAATGGATGTACAACTTTTCTAGCATCCATTCATTTGTGTGTGAATGCACCATAAGTGTAGGTGGTCTTCCAGTCAATTATACTTCAGCTGAGCATGACATGAGAAGAACACAAAAAAACAACCTCCTTGAGGAAGCAGTAATGGAGAACAACAGGACAGATAATCATGAGGGATTAGAACATTGCCTCATAAATCTGCAGCAAGGCTGACAAGATTTCAGCTTTGAGAATGACAAACCTTTCCTCTTACTCATGCTGTGGGGTGAAAGATACCAGGCTAATGGACTCGTTCTGCCAAATCCATCATCTAACCAATGCATAATTTTCAAAAGAAATATTTCTATATTATTTCATGTTCATCTACAAAATGATAGCGTTTTGTTCTTAATCCTAACTATTCACATGGGATTTGAATAAATTATAAAGTAATGGTTTTAGCTAATATTTTGCAGAAATTGTTAGCACTATACTGGAAAAGTCACATCACTGCTTAATAAAAGTTTACATACGATAAATCTAACTCTTCAGTTCAGGGAAAACTTATATATATAAATGTAGCCCAATGTACACATGGAAATTGCAGAATTCGTACTCAGAACAACTCTTTTAGCCAATTGCAAACAGGTACAGATCAAATCCTGATTCTGAGTTTCTATGGTGAGGAAAGTTTTAATAGGGAACCCAGTTTTTCCCCCCAGACTATGCTATTAATTTAAGCATTTTATCTGGTTAATTTATACAACTATAATAACGATTAACTGGTCATCAACCAGTTCTGATCGAGTACGTATTAAATGGAAATGGGCAAGAAACAAAACACCACAAAACAAAACAATAACAATAGCCCAATGTCAAACAATTTATTTGTGACCTTTGAGAGTCTGCCTTTTGAAAAATTACTACGCCAAATTAAGAATTATTTAATTTTGAGGTGCCTGGGTGGCTCAGTCGGTTAAGCATCCGATTTTGGCTCAGGTGATGATCTCATGGGTTGTGAGTTCAAGCCCCGTGTCAGGCTCTGTGCTGACAGCTCGGAGCCTGGAGGCTGCTTCAGATTCTGACCCTCTTCCTGCCCCTCCCTCCCTCCCCCTCTTTCTCTGTCTCTCAAAAATAAATAAACATTAAAAAAGAATTATTTAATTTTAACTAAAACTTTAACTTTCAGTTAACTGAAAACATAGTATCTAATCACAAATTATTTACAAAGTATTGACCATAAAACCTACAGAGACAGAAAGCATGGGAATAAGGAGTGACTGTAAATGGGTACAAGGTGTTTGGGAGCATTCAAAATGCTTAAAAATAGATTTTAGTAACATTTGCACAACTCTGTTAATGTACTAAAATGATTGAAGTATACACTTAAATTGTATCTCAATGAAGCTGTTAATAAAAAAATCAGAGCATTTAACAAAGACATCTTGTCATAAGTGTTTTGTGGGCCTTGAACTCTTCGAATAGTAGGCATTACTTTTCTTTTTATTTTTTTTGAAGTTTATTTATTTATTTTGGGATAGAGAGTGCAAGTGGGGGGGGTGCAGAGAGAGAATCTCAAGCAGGCTCCAAGATGTCAGCACAGAGCCCTACGCAGGCCTTGATCTCATGAATTGTGAGATGAAGACCTGTGCCCAAATCGAGTTAGATGCTTAACTGACTGAGTCACTCAAGCGCCCCTAAGCATTACTTTTCAATCTCCTGCCTGCTGGAGGTTTTCTATGAATCTACAGAAACTGATAGTTTAATAGAAAGTGGATTGAAATGAGAACCTTAATTCTTCAGTACACTTGAAGAACAGTGGGCAACATGTTTCCTTATTTTTCAAAAGGTTTTTGTAAAGATTTTTGATGATCTGATTCTGAATAGTGATGCCAAAATATAGCAGATTTATACATCTTCATGCTAATTTAAACTATAACCAGTGCTGAAAAGCAGTAACACTACATATATTGTATATAAAAGCATATTACATACTTTATTTTATAATAAATTATATAATATAGAGTATATATTATATTCTATGATATATATCATATTCTGTGGCATATAAAAGAGCATTATATTCTATAGTCTATAAAAGCATACCACATGCGGCGCCTGGGTGGCTCAGTCTATTGAGCATCCGACTTCGGCTCAGGTCATGATCTCACGGTTTGTGAGTTCGAGCCCCGCATCGGGCTCTGTGCTGACAGCTCAGACCCTGAAGTCTGCTTCCTATTCTGTGTCTCCTTCTCTCCCTGCCCCTCCCCTACTTGTGTTCTGTCTCTCTCTGTCTCTCAAAAATAAATGTAAAACAAATAAAAAAATACCACATTTGCAAATGATGAGGGCACATCTGAATCACAGGGTTTATTAGCATTATAAGTCAACCCTTAATGTGTAATTTAAATGAAAATACCATATCACATTTAATTTTTCAAGTTTTACAAAATTTTGTTAAAATGATTTTTAATGTTTATTTTTGAAAGAGAGCGAGAGAATGAGAGAGAGAAAGAGAGAGAGAGAGCGAGCCTAAGTACAGTAGGGGCAGAGAGAGAAGGAGACACAGAATCCAAAGCAGGCTCCACGCTCTGAACTGTAAGCACAGAACCAAATGTGGGGTTTGAACTCACAAATTCTGAGAACATACCTGAGACAAAGTCTGCTTTTAAACCAATTGAGCCACCCAGGTGCCCCATGAAGTTTTTAAAATAACTGAAACCTATGAGAGAGGACAGTATTGACTAAAATTATATAGCAGCAGACGGAATTTTAAATGGCTCATTAATAATCCTAATCTTAAAGTAAACAGAGTGTTTACTATTTACTCAATTGATATTAAAAGTGTTATTTTTCCCCTTAGTAGAGTTATGTTTTCTCAAAATAACACACACATGGACCCCAACGGCTTATAAATCCAGTGGTTCCCAGGACATTTAAGGGAAAGCAACAACAGTCCCTTTGCCTCACTGCTCCCGGCCCCACAACCACAACTTTTTTTTTTTTTCAACAGTTATCCAGTCACTTATTGAACAACTCTCTCTAAGTCATACGCTTATGGAATTATAAATTAACTCATTAACTGTGAATATTATCTACTGACGTCTGCCATGACAAGGGAGGATTTATCACTTCAAGAATGTGGTGGCAGCATCTCTGTTCACGTTCACCTCACAGTATTCATTGTTGTTATCATTTTTAGTAGGATCATAAGAGAAAGAGGAAAAATCACATATTCTGGGTCCATCTGACTGAAATGGAACATGAAATACAAAGGCCTTTTTATAAAGGCTTGTTCATTTCATTAATACATCCATGCTAGTCAGTGATTCACTCTTTTGTGTCCTAGAAGAGGTCTTCAATTATGCTTAACTCTCATATTCACTTTCACATACTTTGACATACACAGTCATAAGAGTTACAGAAATTTCTTCCTTTAAGCCTCTTAAGTTTCTGCCTTTTAGGTTTACATACCTCACCAATATAGTATATATATTGTGTGTGTGTATACATACATATATATACATATATATATACATACATATATACATATACATGCATATATATACGTGTGTGTGTGTGTATATATACACACACACACACACACTACTTTCTCCAAACACTTCTAATAATGCCTAGTAAAAATACATAAGTAGATACTTCAAAAGGAGTATTCTTTCACTGACTTTAATTGAATAAATACTTATAATCAAGCATGTGTGAACCATAAAGATAATGTTTATTGAGAAATCAGATTGATATTGCATCTATCATCCTAAAAATGGATATAACTCTTACAACATATAATTATAAACTTTTTAATACCAGCAATAAATGACTTTATTTGGCCCATTTTGCTTGTTGTGGCTGGATGCCCCCCTTACTTCCGCAAGTGGATGGGCTTTAACTGTGCTGTGTTCTGCACTTATTAAGTAGTCACTTCCCAGTATATTAGAATGCATTAGAATAATTTAGGAGTGAAGAAAAATCATAGCCGTAAAAGTCTTCAGAAAGTCTGAGTCTGTATTTAAATATCACACACTCATATGAAACAAATGTCTAGAATTACATCTTCCTTTTCTTTAACATATAACTGATAACATCAGTTATCAAAATGCTGTTATGAGTGCACCAATAAACATCACTTATTGCATAAAGGAAAACGAGAAGAAAGAAAAAATAGTCAGTGCAAGTGGGCACATTAGTTATGAAACTACATTCCTATTTCTGTTATATTTGCATATAAATTGATCTAGAAATCCATCAGCTGACTCCATTAATGAGGTCAAGAACAACATGCAGACTTAATCAAACTCTGCTACAGCTTTTGTTGGTTAACTAAAATTCCAAAATATGAAATCCTGCTTTCAATTGCATTTCCCTCCTTTCTAGAATAATTTCTACCATAATATCATAATTAAATCTCATTTAGAAGTTCCCTCACTTTTCATTTTTACTCCAAAACTATTGATGTGTGTCATACTTGTCACTTTAATTGAACTTTAAGACATAAGTGACATGTGGTAGAATTTGGAATGACAGTATAACACAATTGCATTATTTCAGAAGTTTGAGCAAAAATCTGTCTTTGAATTGAAATTCTAGCTAAAGAAATAGACAGGAAATATGAATACATTAAAATTTCCCCTCACTTCTCTATCTTTACAGTTTCTATGCATTCATGTCACAGATATCCTTTATTTGAAGACACTATGTCAAATCATATTCTGTAATATGACAATAAAAAATCACATTCTGCAATTTTCCTATTAGGTAAAGTTTTAAAATATTGCATTATGTAGTTCAAACAGTGTTTAAGTGCTTTACCACATATTTACATAATGTGCAGTGTAGTTGAGTGAACAAAAAGCTTTAGCGACGATGCCCCACACTATGCATATTAGCTTTTCCTTTCTGACCCTGACGCTTCTCTAAAATCCCAGTCAGGGTTCTTTTTGCCATAAACTTGGATAATGAAACTTGCTCCATCCTCTAACAAGGTTTCTTTCTAGGGATATTAGGGTGAATATGTGGTAAAATGTAATCTGCTCTTAGCAGTCCTATTTTTTAGGCAACACGATATGGTTGAACAAGACAGGGACGACTAGATGCAAGCGTCCTTGATCAGTTTTACAATAACATAATCAATTAGCACATATTTGGTATATTATATGTGTTATATACTGTATTCCCAAAACAAAGTAAGCTAGAAAAAAGAAACTGTTATTAAGAAAAACCTAAGGAAGAGAAAATACATTTACAGTGCTGTACTGTATTTATTAAAAAAAAAAAAATCTTCGGTGCGCCTGGGTGGCTCAGTCGGTTAAGCGTCGGACTTCAGCTCAGGTCATGATCTCGCGGTCCGTGAGTCCGAGCCCCGCGTCGGGGCTCTGTGCTGACAGCTCAGAGCCTGGAGCCTATTTCAGATTCTGTGTCTCCCTCTTTCTCTGACCCTCCCCTGTTCATGCTCTCTCTCTGTCTCAAAAATAAATAAATGTTAAAAAAAAATTAAAAAAAAATCTTCATATAAGTGGACCCACGCAGTTCAAATCTGTGCTGTTCAAAGGTCTATTGCATTATGAGTGCTTATAAACATTAGAATTATTCTTAAAGTTTATTTAATTTATATACATTCAAATTATGTTTCTGAATTTGAATCAGTAGTTGACACCACTTTATTTCTTCATTAGTTTCCTGTTTCTCCCAAACTTATTCTGATCGAGTTACTAAAGGAAAATGTGTCACATTATTTATAATCATGATTCTATTAGAAATGCCTGGAATTCATTTGCAGGAGACTAGTACAGCTGCAGTGATGAAGATATTAATGCACTTTACAAACATCATCTGTCATTCAGCGCTTTCTAACGTCTTTCTTGAAACTTCTCAAGGCTAGAACTGCATTGAGAATTTTTTGAGTCTATTTCACATATCATTACTAGAAGATAAAATATTTGTTTATGTGATAAGAGCTCCATTTGGGGGATATGAGAAATCATGTGTTACTAATACATAAACAAACATCAGGAAAGAAATAGGCACCTGTGTAAAACTATCCTGTACAACAGCTGCATCTCAATGAACGGACCTGAATTGCCCATTAAATCTCAATCTATGACAGATATTGTTACTCCATATTGTCACAGCCTGGAATGCTCTGACAAGAATATGCCACCCCAAATATGATTATAGGAGTTCAGGATGTGCTGTCCCAAAATATGCTGCTTTGGCTATATTATTTTGAACTTTGGGAACTTGAAAAACAGCAGATACAGGGACAGTCTTTCTCTGCACTTTCCTTCTCTGTTTAAAGACAAATACTCCAAAAGAAACTCAATTGTCATAGATCTCCTTCCTGGGAGTTTTATCAGCCAGGAAAGATGGAATCATCACAGAACAGGAAATTAGAAGTTGACACCATACCCAGACAAACTTTGTCACAAATTATCATATCTCTTCTCTATTCTTCTAAGGGCCCATTCATCTTTCCTGAAAATCACTTAAGGATTTTCTCATTAAGAAGCCTACATCTCCCCTCCCCATTCCATATTAAGGTGGTATTTAAGTCTAACTTCTAACCCACCTCAAGGGGTTACTCATTTTTCCCTGGTTATCTCCCAAGTATACATGAAGTATACATGTTAGTAAATTTGTTTGTTTTTCTCTTGGTAATTTCTTTTATTACAAGGATCTCAGCTAATAACTCAGAAGGGTAGAAGGAAATTATGTTTCCTCCCTCTACCTCTTTAATTTGAATTTAACCGCTATGAAAAAAAAAAAGCCACAATCTGGTTATACATTCAAAACTTGATAAAGCACAGCCTTGGTGGCAACACTAAATGAATAGCTGCATAAATAGTGCTCAATACTGCCATCTATGGGAATGGTCCCTACTGGGGGTGTGCAGTGCACATCAGGAAGGACCATACGTGGTAGCCATAACAACATCTTCTTGGGGAGCATTCTATAGCAGCCCTTCCAGACCATTCTCTCTGCTTTATGATACTCCAGGAGGCTGACATTTCTAGGGTCTCATGTTTCCTAGCTTCTAAAAAAGGGCACTAGCAGGAGGTGGGAAGATCTTGGTAGAGAAAGACCAGAGTGCTCACTTTTTTTTAGTTTTCTTCCTGTTGGGTATCTATCTCATCAGCCATTCTGTCGGTCTTTCTCTTTCAACAGCTAGATTCACGAAGTCTCCTTCTCTGGGTTCTTGCAACACTTCTTTTCCTTGACCCTTCAAGCCTAGGAGCATTAATATTTCTGCTGTTACAAGTCTTTGGGTGCTTAATGTCTCTGATTGGTTCCATTAAGCCTCTTATCATCTCAGTCAATAGTCTTTTATTCTAATATTCTTCACCTAACCTTTTATTTATTTATTCTTTTATTTAGGCGGGGGGGGTGGGGCGGTGCAGAAAGAGAGGGAGAGATAGAATCCCAAGCCAGCTCCATGCAGTCAGCAGAGAGCATGACACAGGATTTGATCTCTCGAACCCTGTGAGATCATGACCTGAGCTAAAATCAAGAGTCAGATGCTTTACTGACTGAGCTACCCAGGCTTCCTACTTCACCTAACATTTTGAGTGTGCCTACTTATCCCCTGGTCTGACCCAACTTGTTGTACATTATTTTAAACCCAAAATCTTGAAGAAATATTTTATAAAGAGACATTTCTTTAGGAAAGTATGTGATAAGTAGATTCTTTGTCAAATGTTTTATCACAACAATGGCTACTTCTAGGGAAAGTGTGATTGCTAGATAAATAATGAATCTGGGTTAGCAAGCACACCTACAGGGTTATCCACAGTTCTTTTCATGTTCATGGTGGAGCTATCTATCCAGGCACACTGCTCCTTCCTGGTGAGTTAGGGTAAAACCCTATAATTTTTATAAGCAATGTACTCCAGGCCATTTCTACCAATAGACAGTCTGAGGTTTGCAGTTTCTGAGACTGTCATCACCCCATCAATGCAAGCCAAGTCTTTTTGCTTTTAAACCCAATATCCACTGTCTTCAAAGGGATTGTTGGAAACTGTTTTCACTGGTCAAGGCATAAAGTATAACCAACCTTAGGCTTTAATCTTCTTGCACACTATCCTCTCTCTTGATGCATTATGCTTTCTGCATTTTACCCAAGCCATTTTCTTCACTTCCCTCTCAAACTCATCCATAAAGTTTTCTGGATCTCTCGTCCTAACAAACACATCCCCTGTATCTTCAACCTCAGTTTTGTTTGTTTGACCTTTTCACTTTAACTGAGATGAAGATCTTCCTTGAAAACGTTCTTTTCTTTCCTGGAACTATCTCAAATATTTGCTATGTATATATTTGTATTCTTATCATCATAAGGTCAAGCATTGAGAATGTATCATTCTCACATCCATAGACTCTCTCTCTGACTTTTCATATTATTCCTTTTGTTAAACAACTAATTGCAGTTCATTCCATGTAGTCCAGTGGACCTCTTCCTCCCATGCTTATTGTCACCTGAATTTGGGCCACTTCCCCTGATTCACAGAGGTGTTTAGCCCTTTGACTACAGTCTTATTTTCTACCACAAACACTAACATCTTGGATCATGTTAACATCCACGTAAGACTCCTCTTATACCAAACATGTGATATACTATATCTTATTCTTATACCATATTCTTATACCAAGAAGTGATATAGTTTAGGAGCAAAATGTGGACTGGGTAGGCTGCCTGCCTGTTTTCTGAAGCAGACAGCTCCAATCCCAAAACAAGTTACTAAACCCATCGTACCTTAACCTTCTCATCTGTGAAATAGGAATAATACAACAACTCATTTTAGGATTGTTGGCAGAAAAAAAGAGTAGACAAAATATCATGTGAGTCAAAATAAACCTTCAGTAAATACAAGCTATTATTATTATTATTACTACTACTAATTCCTTTCTCAGCATTCATATCTCCACAATGCACACTCAAAACCTCATCTTGAACACTGTTATGACCCAAATTGCTGAATCTATAAATTTCACCAAGTCAAGAATCACTGTCTCTGATTAGAACCTCCTTCCTTCCAGCTTGTTTCTGCAATACTGCCCCTGTAGCTTCACTCAACTTTATGGAGATTTTCAGCCACTGACTCCATTATTTCAGCATAATTCTCAGGAGACAAACCTTTTTTTTTTCAATTCTAACCACATGTGGATTAGATTCCTAAGAGCACCATTTCAAGAATACTCTGGCAATTGTCCCACATTACCCGAACTCTTCATATTTTTCTTAACACTTTCTTGGTCAGAAAGGACAGCTCTGAGTGGAATCAAATACTTAAATGTAAGCAGGCCCACTCCCAAGCAGCTGAGGATTGTTGGGTTTAATTACAAAATAAGCAGATTGGTTCAACCATTAACCAGTAATCAACAATTTCCATTAGGCTCTACAAATGACTTTGTTTCTTATTTAAAAAGGACAGGGGTGCTTGGGTGGCTCAGTCAGTTAAGTTTCCGACTCCTAATTTTGACTCAGGTCATGATCTTTGTGTCAGTCTCTGCACTGACAACATGGAGCCTATTTGGGATTCTCTCTCTCTCTCTCTCTCTCTCTCTCTCTCTCTCTGTCTCTGCCCCTCCCCCATTCTCCCTCTTTCTCTCTCCCCCCTCCCTCCCTTAAAAAATAAATAAATAAAACTTTTAAAAAATAATAAAAAAAATAGAAGAAAACTTATCACACAGTCTCCCTTCAATACCACCAAAAATGTACCACCAAAAAAGCATCCTTTTCTTTCTTTTTCTCCCTCCCTGCTGTTGTAAGAGAGGAACAGCTCACAGTACCATAGGTTAATTTCTTTGGGTGCTATGGAATCACCTCTCATTCTTTCTCAAGGCTCTTATACCACCAACTGCTTCTTTACTCTTGTTTTGCAAGCTTCCTCCCTCTGGAGTCTTTCTATCATCCTTAAAGCATGTTTAAAAAAGTTTCTCTTTCTTGGAACCCACTATCTCTTTCAATTATGGTCCTCTGTCTCTCCTTTTACTTACAAACAAATTGCTTGGAAAATTTTCTAAAATATTGGTGAGAGATTTTGCACACATTCTCTACTATATTGCTTATGTGCATTCTTTGACAGTGTTCCATGTTAATATTCATCGTTCTTCTGCCTTAAAGAGGCTTTAAAATCTTCAGAATATTTTCTTTGATCCTCTAGCTCTTGGTCCCTCATCTCCATGGTCATGTTTGAAAACTGGTAATACTTTCCACACCTCACTTGCTTGATTCCCC
The DNA here is from genome assembly GCF_027475565.1 of Acinonyx jubatus. NCBI lineage: Eukaryota > Metazoa > Chordata > Mammalia > Carnivora > Felidae > Acinonyx > Acinonyx jubatus. Next base: position 122,169,985 of record NC_069382.1, on the reverse strand, counting down.
ATCAGTAGTCCATACTGTTGGATGTTCCTTTCTTTTTTTTTTTCTTAATTTTTAAAAATTTTTTGAATGTTTATTTTTGAGAGAGAGAGAGAGAGAGAGAGAGAGAGAGCGGGGAAGGGGCAGAGAGAGGAGGAGACACAGAATCTGAAGCAGGCTCCAGGCTCTGAGCTGTCAGCACAAAGCCCGACGTGGGGCTCGAACTCACGGACTAGGAGATCATGACCTGAGCCAAAGTTGGATGCTCAACCGACTCAGCCACCCAGGTGCCCCTGGATGCTCCTTTCTTTTGGAACAGTCTTTGCTTTGCACAGATGATGTGATACTGCCCTGCTTTCCTTCCATCTCTACCTAGTCCTCCTCAGACACTTTACATTTCCTTTCTTCTCTTGGGCCACTCATTTTAGGAATCCCTGGAGGCTGCTATACCTTAAACTTCAATCATAATATACTCCCTCATGAGGCCACCGCATCCCATAACTGAGCTTCAGTTATGACTGTATGCAGATGGTCAGAAATTTACCCAAGAGGCAGATTTTACATTTTTGCAACAATCTCAAATTTTAAAAATGGAAAAGAAATTTATCTCATAACATGTGGTAAAATTTTAAAAGCTTGAAAGCAGGACGCTACTTGTAAATACAAACAGACTTCAGTGGAGGCATGCAATGGCGGCATCCTGCAAAATGATACGTTAATAAGGAATGAATAAGAAGACATATCCCTTTGAAAATGAGAACAAAAAGCAGTGGAGTGGACTCATACAGAAGTGTCTGCTCCAAAAAATATTTAAAGATTATGAAACCCGATACTTATTTTTGACGTCTAAAGCAATGGTATGTGCCCTGCCTTAGTCATCTCACTTAACTTCTTCAATAATTCACCATTCCCTTTTAGCTTTGTTTTCACTAAAAATACAGCATCACCAGAAATACATACAAAAGTGACAGATATTTACCGAAAAGCTTTGGTTCAATGAAATGAAATGAGTGTTAGTGGGATGGACAAGAGATGTACTGCAGTTTTTGTTCAAGACCTGGTTTCGGGTGGACCAGTAAAAGTTGGATTACCCCCCTTTTCAATACAGTACCCAATACACAATACACAATAGTGTATTCTATAGAGTACAGACACAGGGTGTTCTATAAATTCAGCAACTTTGCGAAAGAAGTAATATTAGAAGATGCTGCAAATATGATTTCCATTTGTGTATAGGACTGCGTTTTTAAAAAGAGCCATGTAAACACGATAATTTCTCACCTCTAAAGAATGTTTTTGTTTTTGTTTTTGTTTTCATTTTTGGTTGTCATCTAATTGAAAAGCTGAGTTACACTTGGTGTTCTTCACTTCATAACTTCTTGATGCTTATATCTAAAAGGACCCTATTTCTTTGCTCGGGCTACTATCGGCCTGCAACCCAAATCAGCAACAAATATCTTTTGAAAAGCCCGTGACTGGCTTAATTGGCTTACCAAAAAGAAACCCCTGCTGTCTTCTGTTCTGTCTATACAAGCAGCCCCACTCTGTTTCAGTGTTGATAGCCTGCTATTCAGTTCACCCTCTTGTTGCTTAAAGATAAGTTCCATGAACAGGCTGCTCTCTTCATTGTCCCATTGCTCTCCTTCATCTTTCCAGTGTCAGCTTAGTAACCGTTACTCTAAGAACCTTCCCTGAACTTCTGGAATTGGTTAGGAATCTCTCTCTCTCTCTCTCTCTGTCTCTGTTTATCTTCTTGAGACATAATTGGCATATAACATTATGTGAGTTTCAGGTGTGCAAAATAATGATTTAATATTTGTATAATATTGCAAAATGATTACCACAGTAAGCCCAGTTAACATCCATCACCATACGTGGTTAGAGCATTTCTTTCTTTCTTTCTTTCTTTCTTTCTTTCTTTCTTTCTTTCTTTCTTTGTGTGTGTGTGTGTGTGTGTGTGTGTGTGTGTGTGATGAGGACTTTTAAGGTATACTCTCTTAACAACTTTCAAATATGCAATAGGGTGTTACTAACTGTAGTCATCATGCTGTAATTTACATACTCTCTTTCTTTTATGCATGCACCCTTTACACACACACACACACAAACACAATTCTGAGTCCCATCAGACCTGGGTTAGTTGTCCTCTCGGGGTAGCATTAGGGTTTCCAGTAGCAACCCCCACAGCTCAGTTCTACAGTAAACCACACTGTTATTTAAAAGCAAACTGCCCATCACCCTACAACTTAACTTCCTTACACTTGAGTCACCAGTGCCTACTTAATTTATATATTTATTTCGGTACATATTTGAATCTCGGGGAAGAAAAGTTAAAGATTTTTTAAAAAGTGAGAGACAGAATAATTTCCTTTTAAACAGAAATAGCCAAAATTGTAATTGTTTTGTAGAAAGGACCCCTTTTATCTTTTCAGTACAGCTTTACTCACATTAATAGCATAGCTAATAATTCTTACAATGCAAAAAAAAAAAAAAGAAAGAAATTCTTACAATGCAATGAGCATAAGTGAAGACTGGACTACAGCTCCAAAGACTTATGACTTAGACCACCCTGCAGTTTTAATACTAATTAGCTGACTGTGTAACTTTAATTGCGGTAGACTTGAATTTTCTAAACTGAAGATTGAGTGGGGCTGGACTAGACTAGTGGTTTTCACTGGTGCTATATTAGTTTCCTGAGGAAGGTAACAAATAATCAAAAACTTGGTAGTTTGAAAGAACAGAAATTTATTCTCCTAAAATTCTACAATTCTGGAAGCCAGAATCCCTAAAGCATTAACACTGGGCCAAAATCAAGGTGTTGGCAAGACTACGCTCCCTTTGGAAGCTCCATGGCAGAATCCATTCTTTGTCTCTTCCAGCTCCTGGTGGCTGATGGTGTGCCTGGACTTGGGCTGTATCACTCCATGCTTCAAGACCAGCAGTTCTTTCTGTTCTCTCTTCATGTCACCTTCTCTGTGAGTCAAACCTCCCTCTGCTTCTCTCTTTGAAAGAACCAAGTGATACACGTAGGGTTGACTTGAATACTCCAGGATAATCTCCCCATCTCAAGATCCTTAATCACATCTGCAAAGAACCTTTTTCCAAATAACGTAACATTGACAAGTTCCAGGGATTAGGATCTGTGATCTTTGGTGTCAGGGGCATTTCCCAGCCTATCACAGCAGGAGTATTTGTTACTGCGACTGCTACTAATTTTACCACTACTACATTGGAAATCTCTCTATAATTGAAGTATAAAAAGGAAATCTTACATGCACAACACATAAGGCAGAGGTGCTCTGCTTGAGGCAAAGATGGTCACAGTCAACACTTCCTCTATCGTTTTTCTTCTTAGTCCTCCTTCTCCAAAGTTGATCTTGAATCTGCGGTCCTCAAGAGCAGTTTGCAAATCTCTACGTTGAATAACTTTAAGTACTTCATAGAGACTGAAATGATGTAATGTTCCACTTAAAATGGCATAGAACTATTAAGTTGTGAGGAAGCAATTAAAAATATTATGAAAATGAGAAATATTACTTTGCTCATTTTCAAAGAAACCATATCTAGTGCAACATAAAAAATGCATCATAACTAAACTGCAGAAAATTTTATGCTACTTAAATAAACTAGAAAACTTCTTGCATAACACAAGCATCCAGCCCACTGACCAGCAAAAATAATGAGTGCTTGAGTAATATTTGTTAGATCCATTAAATAATATTTTTAAATGTGTATTATATCATCACGTTTTTTGTTAGTATATGTCTTGCCAATTTTCTCTTTATTTTACACTTGGATGATGCCTGGCTCAATGTAAGAGCTGAATAAATGTAATATATCTATCTATCTCTATATTTACATATATTGCAGTTCTCTATTTACATATAGAGATAGATAGATATAGATAGATAGATAGATAGATAGATAGATAGATATCTACAAAGATTGCAATAATAAGTAAAATAGAAAAATATAATCAAGATGAACTTTGACAATATGTCCCAGGAAGTTATCATGAGCTATGGATATTTCCCTAATAAAAGAGATGTTTAAAGTGGAGAGCAGAAAAAAGAAAAAAAAGTGTCTTCTGACAAAAATACATTTTATGCTTATTGTCCACTGTAGCTGAAGTTAACTAATGGGGCCTATTAAGCAATTACAGTAGCAATTACAGGTTTAGAGATTGTACTCTGGAAGAAATAAAAATTTTGTTTTTTAATACATCAAAATTAAAAAAAAATTAATATAACTGAAAAAGACTGCTTTTAAAATAGAGATACCAAGTAATTTATATATTAAAATTTGAATTATAATAAATTGATAAACGATATAAATATCTGTTCAAACTGGTTTGGTACACTTGGACAAATTGAGGTACTATGAGAGAATAGCAAGATCTTCCTGAAAACACTGTAACTTTTCTGTAAGTTGAAGAGTTAAACTATTAGATCAACACATAATAATTGAGACTGGAAAGAGAAAGATTCTTACTTATCAAAAGAGAGTGGTGGCTGACCATGGTTGAATTGGTTTCAACAAACTATCAAAGACAGAATATTTGCCATAAGAAATGGTAATGGTCAACACCAAATTGGGGAGGCCATCATTGCCAGTGATTCTCTCACAGTTTCCATGAATGGGGGGTCCAGACTTACTCTGTCCTTGTGAGAGACAGAAGTTTATGGTAGGATAGATATACCCAGATACAGTCTGACATCACTAGATATTAGTATCATCTAATTTCCCCTAGTTCAAATTCCATGCTTACAAAGTCATTGTCTACAAATCATTTGACTTCTCTTATAAATTATTCAAAAAGATAATGTACTGGACATGCTGATATATTTTCTTTGTCCATTTTGTAGAAGATCGAATAAATTGCCAATAAGATTTACACATTCATTTTTACTTATTACTATCATTAATATCGATCTATCTATTTATTTATCTAATAATGACAGTTTCTAAGTAAGCCATGTTCTGGAACACTGAAACAATAATCTCTTGGTTTAAAAGAACAAGGGCAAGATCCTGGATTGTATTAAATTCACGAAAGCAACTCTACAACTTTTGCCTGGTGACACCATTATATTTATGTTTAAGTTAATAGTTTAGAAGTGTAGTATATTGCACAACACGTGATATTTTCTCTATCAAGACTTTGCCTCAACATGGTTAATCTTAATAATTGATCATTAATCGTTGATATTGTTGAAAATCTTGACAAATTTTCAAATTTAACAAGAAAACAACATAATTGTATAAGAAGTTCTAAGAAAAACTATCCAAACTTATAGAATCCAAGTGATACATAAATCCAAATGTCAGATACGCAAAAAAGGTATACCTGTAACTACCCTTAATAAATGGTACATGAAAAAGACCTTTTCTTGGTTAAATGTGTTACATATTATACAAATAGATATATTAAACATGTTTTTTTAAGTAAAACCTTTTAAAACATAGGTGTGGCACTTCTTTGATACTTCTTTCATTGAAAAGTGGGATCCATGTCTTTTCCCCATGAATCTCAGAGGGATGGTGACCATAGAGTACAACAGAAGTAATACTATGTGATTCTCAAGGCTAGGTCAGAGGAACTCTTGGAGCTTCTTCCTTGGTATCTTGGAAGTCCTGCTCTCCAGAAGCTCTCTCTAGGAACACTCTCTTAAAAGAACTGAGGTACTATGCTTTGAACCATATCAAAAGGCCAGATGCAGGTGCATCCATTGACAAACCCAGCTATCCCAGACTTAAAGTCATCCCATCCCAGATGCCAGCCACATGACTGAAGAAACCCTTTGATAATTCTAGACTCTAGCCTTTTGAGTCAATCCCAGATGTTTAGGCTTCCCAAGTAAGGACTCAGATGCAGGGAAGCAGACACAAATCATATTTGCAATGTCCTATACAAATTATTTACTTTGAGAATCCATGAGTATAATAAATGGTGCTTGTTTTCAGTACTAAGTTTTGTTAGGGTTCTTCAGAGAAACCAAACTAATAGCATATAACTACAGGAGAAAATTTATTAAGGAACTGGGCCATGCAGTTATGGAGGTTGTAAGCCAGTTGTGTAATTCAGTTGGAATCCAAAGGCTTGAAAATCAGGGAAGCCAATGGTGTAGATTACAGTTCAGATCTGATGGCCAGGAACATGGAGGGCAGGAAAAAATCAATGTCTTACTTTAATCAGTCAGGAAAGGATGAATTCTTTCTTCCTCCAAGTTTTTGTTCTATGCAGGCCCTCAGCGTATTTAATGATGCCCACTCACATTAAGGAGGGCAAATTGCTTTACTAAATCTGCCAATTCAAATGTTCATTTCATCCAGAAACACCCTCACACACACATACAGAAATAATGTTTAGACAAATATCTGGGCACTCTACAATCCAATCAACAACCTAACATAGAATTTACCGTCACATATGTATATAGGATTGTTTCTTATGCAGCTGTATAGAACCAAAACAGATAATAATAGCAACAACTACAAATAGCAAGCATTTATTTTGTATTTACTATGTGTTAGAGGTTGTTGTGTGTTTGGTTAATATTTTATGTAATTATCACAATATATCTATGAAGTATATACAATTCTCATTCTTTTTTTTTAATTTATTAATGTTTATTTATTTTTGAGAGACAGAGACAGAGTGCAAGTGGGGTAGGGGCAGAGAGAGAGATGGAGAAACAGAATCTAAAGCAGGTTCCAGGCTCTGAGCTATCAGCACAGAGCCCAACGCAGGGCTTGAACCCACAAACCATGGGATCATGACCTGAGCCAAAGTTGCATGCTCAACCCACTGAGCCACTCAGGAATCCCTTTATAATTCTCATTCTTAAAGTTGAGACTACTTAGGCTTAGGGAAATTAGGTATTTTGACCAAAGTTACTAAGGCAGTATGTTTAAAAAAAATTATTTTCTCTTTTTCTTGTTCAAAATAAAGGTGAAGTAAATGTTTTATAATCTCATCTTTTAAATAATATTGGTAAGAGAATTCTACATATTCTTTGTACTTATAAGCAATTTCTAATATTGTATGCTGCTATTGATATATATTTTTTGTCCATCATCAAGTTTGCCTGACAGCTCCTGCCTACCATAAAGAGCCAATGATATACCACTATTACATTGCACAAATTGCCAAAATAACAGGTTTTAATTTTTAACTTTTAATTTACCAGAATAAGTGTTCCTTTGGCATGCTAATATTCTTCCATACGGGTAGCAAAGTAACAAGTCATTTGACTTCCCATTCCAAAAATGTAACTGACTAGGTAAATTGCAAACATTCTAAACACTAACATTTATGAACACTATAGACAGCACATTTACACATTTAAACCTGAGATTAGAATGAAAAAGATAAATAAATTAGTAGGTGCAGAAAATTCAGAAGGAATTGAAAACAAAAGCAAGGTGGGTGGAGTGGAGAGATAGAAGTGGTTGCCACTTTAGCCCCTTGGCTTAGTCATGTGGGGTCAGGAGGTAAGGCCTTAACTTATGAAAAGCAGGGAGTTGAAACCAAGAGGCCTGAACATAATATGGAGAAATTTAAAGAACTATTAAGCTGCTAAATGTATAAACTGAGAAAACATCATCTGCCTAATAGCATAAATGGGTGAAAAATGAAACATGTATGTCTTTCATAGGATCACAATGGAAAAAAAGAAAGTCTTAAAATTCATAATCATACACTGTACCTTAAAAATTTTGTTTGAAGTGATCAGTAGTTCTAAAACATTTGAACTAGGGAAGACCATAAAAATTCATCCTGCACTACTGACAGCCCTCAAGTGCTTGGTAAAATAAAACACAAATTGCTTAGTTCCCAGGATAACTACTGATAAAGCCCTCTGTAAAAGAGCGTCACAAATGGGAGTTAATGAGAGAAACTAAGAGTGACAGAAGGGTGAGTAATCTTCAAACATTTGCATAATAAGATAATATGTTAAAGAATACGAAAGAAATATGCTAAAAAAGTTAAAGACTTATAACAATGAATTGATATTACTATAAGATAAGAAAATATGAAAAATATGTCAGGTATGTTTTACAAATCATCAAAACTCTTAGAAGCAAAGAATATTTAATCATTGAAATAAAATATGCACAATAAACTAGTTAAATTATTTTTTAAGTTTATTTATTTTGAGAGAAAGAGAGAACACATGCACAAGTGGGGTAAAGGCAGAGAGAGGAAGAGAGAGAATCCCTAGTGGGCTCTGTGCTGTCCGTGCAGAGCCCAATGCAGGGCTTGAACACACAAACCGTGAGATCAAGACCTGAGCTGAAACCAGGACCTGGAGGCTTAATGAACTGAGCCACCCAGGCAACCCCAAAACTAGTTAAATTATTAAGAAAACAAACAAACTGCAGAAAAAAAATTAAAGATAAGACTTGAAAAACACCAATATAAAGTGTTCAAAATCATGACAGAGAAATTACTAAATATGGTGAATAAAAGGTGAGAAGCTCAGGGGTGCCTGGGTGGCTCAGTTAAGCATCCAATCCTTTGGCTCAGGTCATGATCACACAGTTAATGGGTTTGAGGCCCATGTAGGGCTCTGTGCTGACAGCTCAGAGCCTGGAGCCTGCTTCGGATTCTGTGTCTCCCTCTCTCTCTGCTCCTCCCCAGCTCATGCTCTATCTCTCTGTCTCTCAAAAATAAATAAACATTAAAAAAATTTTTTTTTGAAGTGAGAAGCTTAAAAACCAGGAACTCCAATAGAAATACAAGAGTAGATGCCATTTAAATTAGAGAATGGTACGGGGCACCTGGGTGGCTTAGTCGGTTAGGTGCCAGACTTCCTCTCAGGCCATGGTCTCATGGTTTGTGAGTTCGAGCCCCGCATCAGGCTCTATGCTGATAGCTAGGAGCCTGGCGCCTGCTTCAGATTCTGTGTCTCCCTCTCTCTCTGCCCCTCCCCCACTTGTGCTCTGTCTCTGTCTCTCAAAAATGAATAAATGTAAAAAAAATGGCAGAATGCTCTTAAATTAGAGAATGATAATATTCGAACAAATGTATTAAAAATCTCCAGAATTCTTGAATGATGTGAATCTTTGTGTCTTTGTATAGTTTAGGAGCAGGGAATGGAGATGGATATAAACAGAAAAGAGACATAATCAAAGAAAGATGACCTGAAATTCTTTGGTTGTGTATGCCAGTATAAAAGTAGTTATAATGTGTAAAGAAACTATCCATGATGGTCCAAGGGCAGATAATGATGGAAGTACAAGCCAGAGTGGACTGCCTTCCATAGAAAGATTTCAAGAACTCTGAACTTTTTGACTTCTATAATTAAGGGGCAGAGCTGGCAAAGGGGACTCTTACCCAGATCAGATGCAGACCAGAACTCCTTGTTTATCTTTGTAGTTTATATAAATCTACAATAATTAAGAAAGTGTGGCATTGGCATGGAGTTGGAAAAAAAATACAATTAAAGAAGTCTCAAAAACAGACCAGTTACGTGGGACCGTTACATATGCCAGAGCAGCGTAAATGAGAGAGGAAAGGCTTGGTAGACTAAATATGCATAAAAAGAAAAATAATTAAGATTTCTATGTCATGTGATATGTCAAAATAAATTTAAGATGAATTAAAAACATAAATGTAGAAGACAAATTTTTTAAGAAAGCATAAAAGAATCACGCGATACATAGGATTTTACTCATTATTTAAAGTACATACACTCATTATGGATCAAAAAAAACTCTTAGAAAATTACAAATTAACTTATAATGTGTTGCATCAATAGATATAAGAAAATAGAAAAATATATTTTCATTTAAATAAGTGTGATTAGGGGGGCCTGGGTGGCTCAGTTGATTGAGCTTCCAACTTCGGCTCAGGTCATGATCTCATGGTTTGTGAGTTCAAGCCCAGCAATGGGCTCTGTGCTGACAGCTCAGAGCCTGGAGCCTGCTTCGGATTCTGTGTCTCCCTCTCTCTCTGCCCCTCCCCCATTCGTGCTCTGTCTCTCGCTCAAAAATAAACATTAACAATTTTTTAAAAATAAATAAATAAATAAAAATAAATATATGTGATTAAATTATTTTTCCAATCAAGAAAAGAAAAACAAAAAAGAGAGAAAATATCTTTTAAAAAAATGTTTATTTATTTATTTTGAGAGAGAGAGGGGTAGAGAGTGAGCAGAAGAGACGCAGAGAGAGAAAAAGAAAGAGAGAGAGAGAGAATCCCAAGCAAGCTCTGCACTGTCAGCACAGAGCCTGATGTGGAGCTTGATCCCACAATTTGTGAGATGCTTAATTGACTGAACCACCTGGGCGCCCTAAGAAAATACCTTTCTTACATCAGGTAGGGAAATATTTCTTAGGCAGGTACACATAGGACAAATAAATCAGATAAATAACTCCTGAATAAATAAATCAGTAAGAAAGAGAAGATGAAGCATTAAAAAATAGCAAAGAATATGAACAAACTTATTTTTACCCAAAATGGGAGAAATGTAAGTTAGAAAATTTATATACCACTTAATAACCATCATACAGACCAAAATCAATGTCTGGTAACACTTGGTATTATTTGGTGATAGTATAAAGAAATGAGGCCTTTTATATCTTTGCTGATGAAAGTTAGATTGCTACAATTTTGAAATTAATTTGATAATATCAAGGAAAGTTGATTATGCACATATCCTTTGACCCAGAAAATAAACTTTTGTGTATCTTTCTGTGAACAGGAGACAAAAAGGATGCTAATTATATTAGTCTCTTTTTAAAAAGGAAGCTATGAAAATGATTTAACTCTCCCTTGGTACAGTAAAAAAAAAAAACAAGGATAAAATGATTTACTCATATAAGTAAAATCACTAAGTGGTGCAAATACATGAAGGATACATATAACACTATGAAGACTTTATAATCATAAGATCAAATGAGTAAGAATACATATAGTAGGAAACCATATAATGTTTCACAATATACATTTCTTACAAATATTAATATTATGACATATAAATATATAATATGAGTTCTAATATATAAATCTGAATGGAATATGTCAACCTCAGAGCCCTTCTTACCTCTGGGAAAGGAAAAGGTAAGAGAAGTGGCAAGGGGGCGCCTGGGTGACTCAGTGGATTAAACGTCAGACTCTCCTGATTTCTGCTCAGGTCATGAATTCCTGGTGGTGAGACGGAGCCCTGCATCAGGACTGGGTGTGGAGCCTGATTAAGATTCTCTCTCTCTTTTGGTGTGCCTGGGTGGCTCAGTCGGTTAAGCGTCTGACTTCGGCTCAGGTCATAATCCCACGGTTTGTGGGTTCAAGCCCAGCATTGGGCTCTGTGCTGACAGCTTGGAGCCTGGAACCTGCTTCGGATTCTGTCTCTCTCTCTCTCTCTCTCCCTCTCTCTCTCTCTCTCTTTCTCTCTCTTGCTGTCCCTTCCCCTCTTGCTCTCTCTCTCTCATTCTCCCAAAAATAAATAAAAATTAAAAAAAAAATTATCTCTCTTTCTCTGTCCTGCCCTATCCTGCAGCCCTCCCCTGCTTGCTCTCTCTCTCTCTCTCTCTCTCTCTCTCTCTCTCTCTCTCTCGGAGAGAGAGAGAGAAAAGGCAAGGGAGCTCAGTTACATCTGCATCCTTTTGCTTTTGTTTAAAAGTAGATTTTTAGAAGTATGTTAACATTTATTTAATCTTGACGGTGGCTACATGTGTGCCTATTGTTTTATAATTGTTACTTTCTATATATATGATATTCTTCATTATTTTAATTTTTTAATGTTTATTCATTTTTGAGAGAGAGAGACAGACAGAGCACAAGCAGGGGAGGGGCAGAGAGAGAGGGAGACACAGGATCCAAAGCAGGCTCCAGGCTCTGAGCTATCAGCGCAGAGCCTGACATGGGGCTGGAACCCACGAACTATGAGATCATGACCTAAGCTGAAGTCAGGCACTTAACTAACTGAGCTACCCAGGCAACTCTATTCTTCATTATTTTAAACAAAATAAGTTTTAGAGAAAAATATTAAAAGATTTGATTAGGAGCAAAACTGAAATTCAAGAATAGTTTGCAATTGTGACTGTACTATGTATAAATTAGGTAAGGCTTATACTGTATTAACATAAAATTAGTGATTTTCCTAGGTGAGGGTCAGTAATATTTCAACCTCAGACTGCATAGGATATTACTGGAATCCTTAAATAAATCAATGCTAGTGACACAGGAGGTAATTTCTACTTTATAGTTTTTTTTTAAGTTTATTTATTTATTTTGAGAGAGAGAACTCTCATTGTGTGCATGTGCACGGGCAGCAGAGGAGCAAAAAGAAAGCAAGAGAATCCCAAGCAGGATCCATGCCAATAACTCAGAGTCCAAGGCAGGACTCAATTCCTTGAACTATGAGATCATGACCTGAGCAGAAATCAAGAGTTGGATGCTTAAGCAACTGAGCTACCCAGGAGCCCAGGTAATTTCTACTTTGTATAGAGAAATACACACACACACACACACACACATACACACACACACACACACACACACAAATGTAACAACATACTCCACTACCAGAATTACTTTATAGGATGATACAATATATGGTAGAAAGTGCTGCATTGACAAAACTGCACCAAAGTGATTGTAATATAAGACTAAAGTGCTAATGTGTTTTAAGTGGCTTTAACCTGTAACTATTTCTCTCTTGAGAAACCCCACACTTCATATCTGTCTGTGGACCCTTTGGGGTTAAGTTCATAGCATGAAGCTTACTTTTGCAATGGCTGGGCTGCCAAACCCACGTGGCTTCTCTCCAGTGTTCTCTGGAAGGTGTTAGGGGAACTAGAAGGAAGGCTAAGTAAAGCGACTAGAGTCCCCTCTCTTCTCCAGCACCATAGCTGTTGGGAGGAAACGCATCCATTCTCCTTCCCCAATCTGCGTCTGCTTGTCCTTTTACATGGTCAGAATCCAGGACTGCCTAACGTGCCACATTTTCCCAGTAGACACAATAGCCGTGCCCTACAGGCAGAAATTTAGGCTCCCCCTTTCTCCCAGGTTTCATCCATACTGCATCATGTGGAACACAACTAGACAGGGTGTCTTCTCTTCTTTTTTATCCATGTTAGGTTAGTCAGTGCCTGCTCTGAGGACAGGCCATATTTTTCTCTTTCCTTTCTGACTGGCTTGACTTGCAAGATTTAGAATCAAGGAAACAGTGCAAGACTGCTCTAGAGTTCAAGTTGAAGTCATACAATCTAAGTTAGTTTATGCCAATGAACCTATATTGCTGTTGATTTGGGTAGACCCAAATAATCAAAAAGTATATACTTTGATTCCCATTCAGCCATGTGCAGGTCTCCCTTAGGGAGCCTTCAGGGGAAGAGGAATGATTGACAGGGAAATATTTCATATCCCTGGCAGGGAAATATTTTAACACTATTAAAATATTGCCAATATTTTCAGCAGACCCGATCTGAGTAAACTCCTGGTCCCTATGCAGGAAAATGTGAGTACCATGGATTTTAACCTACGTACCTAAAAGCCTGAAATGAAAATTCCCTAGAGAAAAAAAAGTCTTTAAAAAAGCTTTCATATTAACAACAAATTTACACACTCTGAGTTATCTTTAATAATTGGCAAAACTGTTCTTATCTATATGTTTAATTGTTTTTTGGTTGATTGTTTTTATTTTTCCCCCAGGAAGCCCAACTAACTAGAGTAGGAATTATTTTCAAATGGGAATATTTATTGTTTGTATAGTTACGCTTCTTTTTAATTCGACTAACATGATCTGCTAATTAAATTCCCTTGGAAAACAAGGCCTACACTATTAGGAGATGTATTTCCACAAATGGGTTTGCCATCTCTACCACTTAGAAAAATATTAAGAAGTTTTTCAAAAACTCACCAACAGTATTGGGAAGTTTTAAGCTTTCTATATATGCAAATTCTTTGGAGAATTTATAAAATGGTAAACAGTTTGCATTTGTTTCTTTCTTTCCCATGTAGCATATAGCAAATCCAAAATTACTGAATACTTAAAGAGTCATTTTCTCAAAGATATAAAGTGTTGTATAAATATTTTCTGTCTGATTCTGGAGCATATAAAGGGATGACATGTGAACTATGACCAGAAAGGACAGGCTGGAAGGGCCAGATTGTGGAATCTGTCCCCCAGGGTGGATCATACACAGGACACGGCTACCGTAGCAGGTGTGAAGAGGAAGTCTAGCCATGCAGGTAAAACCTGGTATCGAAGCAATAGGCCATAGACAGTAATACAATTCCATCCATAATTTTGTGTCAGAGAACTTCAACTTGGAAGACGTTTTTGAAATAGGCAAGTCAGGAATCGCAATAAAGAATCAGAAGCAAATGGTATTTTTAAGATCAGACCAGTAATCAGCAAATCAACAATAGGAAAGTCTTCAAATGCGGGAGGAAATGGAATGAACCCATAGAGGATGTGTTGGGTGCCAGAGTGGAAAGGTATACATGTACATTTATCCATTTAACCCTCGATAATCTGAAATAGTTTTCATTTTATGAAAAAGGAAACTATGAACAAGATAAGTTCATTATAACTAGTACCTGGTATTCAAGCCTGGTCCAATTCCTTAACCCACTGATCATGATAATCATGTTATATTTAATAATCATATGAATCAATAAATCACTCCCAGGCTGGGGAGTTTGGGATGAATAAATATAAATTGTTTCAAACAATATTAAGTCTTAAAATGTTAAGGAGTCTCACTGTTATGCTATCCATATTAATTTATATTTTTATAACTACAGACATAATATTAAACATTTGTCATAAGGGCATTTGGGGAAATGAGGCATTACACAGTGCCTAGGAAGTATCTGAAGTCTCTCCACAGTGCTCTTTGGTATTCAGAGAGGTGCTTTCTATGTGATTAAGCTCCCAGTTAAAGTTGTTGATAGACGTTGCTTATGAAAAAATGAATTTTGCAGGAGATGGTAGTGACAATGCTATAATTTAACCAAACCTCTTTTCATATTCACTTTCCTGTAAGTGGAAAACCATACATACAGAATGTAGATTTTACCAAATTTATCTCACCATAGAACCATCTGTTTGTACTGAATCAGTCTGAGTAATTAGTTTTTTTCCAGAATTATATTTTGATAAGCAATGCTCTTTTGGGAGCCTAGAGGATGAAGGGGAGATTTGTGGAGGTAGGTTTGTCTGGGTCAGAACCTCACGAGAAGAAAATAGAATTAGAGTCCTGGAATAACTGGAATCCTAATTAATGAGTCAAAACCTTAGTCACTAAGAAAACAAAGATGAGTTTTTAAAACACAGATAAATACGTCTGAGTTAGATAAGCAGCAAGGGTAACTTAATGTTGGGTTTCCAGAGCATTATGTTACAGTTGCTTCAATCTCTTCTGCTTAAAATCTGGGGAGCTTGGGGCACCTGGATGGCTCAGTAGGTTGAGCATCTGACTTCCATTCAGGGCATGATCTCAAGGTTAGTGAGTTCAAACCCCACATTGGGCTTGCTGCTGTCAGCCTATCAGTGCACAGCCGGCTGTGCCCCTCCCCTGTTTGTGCTCTCTGAAAAATAAATAAATATATATATTTTTAAATCTAGGGAGATCTACTTTCTAGACAGATAATGAGTAAACAAACATGTGTGTAAATATGTACATGGGATGCAAAGGATTCAGCTCCAAGAAGAAAAATAGAGGATATCAAAACCAGTTGGGACTGAAGAAAAATTTAGGGTAAATATATCCCCTTTGATCTCTAGATCCATATCCTGTGTTAAAATAATATGAAATAGTTAAATTGCATAAAATGATAGCTTGATAAATTAGATTGATAAATTGGATTCTTTAAAAGCATGAAGCACATATGCTATGCAGGCAAAAATAGTCTTGTGAGAAAAATGCACATCAATAAATAAAACAATCAATCTGCTAATACTATGTGTTCCTTTGGGTACCAAATTGGAAAACATTTGGTAATTTTCTTTCAAGAAGTGCACACAAATCCAGTCTCTAGGTTGTCCTCAAACAGACCATGGAAAAATAAATCATATGGAATAAAATAAGAAGCCTCCAGGTAGAGTTTAGACTTTTGTTTCTTTTTAGTTCCCAGTCCCAGAAACTCTATGATATTATTCCTATTATAAATATCACAAGGTTATTCTCCTCACTTGCACATTCACTGAATCAATAAATCAGTGACTAATTGTACTTCACAGTCTCCATGTTAAGTGTGCTGTGTGATGATTTACATTATTTAGAACTATAAAAGTGAGATTAAACCATTGCCATCAATGATTACAGTAAAGGGCATAGAAGGAAATTGTAGCATTTTAATGAAAAGGGTAGCTTCTGCTTGGAGGCACTATCACTGCACGATGGCTCTCCTGGTGTTCCTAATGTTTTACCCTTTAGGGTCAGAGCAATTACTGCAATTCTCTATGGAACCAATATTTTGCCATGTTTTATCATCTCAATGTAGATGCATTTAAAGTGGTGCAATGTCATCGTCATTGCCACTATGGAAGATAAGCCTTTAGGTAAAACTTAGCATTACCCCACAAGATAAATTTTTTATAACGTTTTCAGTTGGAAATTTGTCATGTGTACTTTGCAATATCACCATAAGTTTCTGAAAGGCAGCACGTATTTTTAAAAATTAGAAAATAATGGCTCGTTTCTTTTCCACCAGGCAATATGTTCCAAACTAATTTGATTGAATTGATAAAACATGATTATCCTCAAATAAGATGATATGCTTTCCATATCTTATAAACCTGCCATCACAGTAAATGTAGTGATTTCTATTTTATACCTCTAACCTTTCTATTGCCTTAGATAAAGCCATATCTCTCAAGGTTTATTTCTATAATTTAGCATTCTATAAACTGCTACTGACGGAAGGAAAGATAATGAAAATTGGTAGTTAGAAAAAATGTCTAAATTATATAGAGTTTCTCAGAATTCATATTTGTAATCTTTACTTGATAGAAATTATAGGACATTGAGGAATATCATATTTGCATGAAGGACAAAAGACAATCTTGTGACCTTATCAAATAATAAGAACAAAAGACAAAAAAATATTATAGAGTTAAAGAGAATCCCATGTAAGCCACAACTCTTTCCACCTTAGGTACCCATCATGGAGCTGTTTGCCTGAAGGAGTGATGAAAAATCTGGGGGAAATCTCACTCAAAGGGTAATGTCTTAAAGATGCATTTATTTCATGGGAAATGCATTAGTACCATAGGGAGTTTTTAAACCATCGATACCTGTCTCTTAAATTGCCTTCTGTTTTTCCTTTCCAGATCATCTCAAATTTTGAGAAGAGACTACAATAAATACCAGCCCAAACATGAGACACAGTGTTACAAGGCAGAACTACTTGAGTACAGGTGATGGAGGGCAGAGAGCAGAGAAAGAGAAAGGGTGCAGGCTGATCTGACTTTGAGGAGTCTATTGGATGACATGGGAGCATGAACTTGACATGGTGCCATGGACAAGAAATAGAATATTACCAGCACCCCAGAATTCTCCATGCCCCATCCAGTCAATATCCATTTGTTTCTTGCAATAGTAACTTCTACTCTGACCTCTACCATATGGCTCTTCCTCTGTCTGAGTCACCTTTTGTCCTAGGTTAATAATGCCATATCCAGAACTACTTAAGAGAGACAAAGCATCTCTCACAGGAGAAGCTAAGAAAAGTCTCCTGTCTTGCCTTTCCATTTCCCAGTTCGGAATAGATAATTATATTTTCACCTTTCAAAGTTGATTTAAAGACTGGGAGAAAAAAATCTGGACACCTGACAGTAAATCAGACTAAACAGTCATGAGAAATCCTTAGTAATTTATCTTTGGAATTACCTCTACACGAGTAATCTATAAATTCAAAGGTGATTGACAGAACAAAGAAAGCTATGTAAATAGAATAATGGGTAAATAAGGGGAGAAAAAGAACATAAAGGAAATATAATGGATAAAATAGAAATTATTTTAGCCTCCTATTTTTAATTTCTTAGTTTTTCTTTTTTTATTCAATGCATATCAAAATGCTTTAAATAGTTCAAAGGTTTTAACACTCTTTGGGGATTAAAATAAAACATTCTGCTAAAAATATCCTTTTCAGTTTTACTTTACAACCTCTTATTGGAATCTTTAGTCTTTATACTACTCTGCAAAAATCTTCTTATAAGTTTAAAAACAGAGAGTAAAACCGACTAGTATCATTATAAGCACAATATAACATCTTCAATGGGAATGCCTTTTGCCATACATTATAAAGCTTTAAAGCAAATATTTTAGAAAGTATATCATGAAAAGACTCTGCCATTTCATTATAAAAGAACAACCAAAATAACAGCAGTCATCATATTAGAATTACCTCATTTTCCCACCAAGCAACCTAATAACCTACTCATATGTGTTTCCATAAAATCTTCCTTTCCTCCTATCACAATATATTGTGTAATAAATTCCATTCCATTTGTGTCTCAAGGATTTTGCTATTGGAATTATTCTCTCTCATCTGTATCATAAAATTTTCCCACACTACTGGATTGTCTTCCTTTAGTTCACAGACACGTCTTGCAATATTTTTCAACTTAAAGCCAAACCAAAGCAACGAAAAGACCACAACCTTTCCTTGATCCCACATTGCTTAGCTGCAGCTCCCTTGATCTACCCATCTTTATAGCAAATGCCACAATATGTACTATTTGCTGCTTTCTTGTCCTCATCTTCTATTCTGTCCTCAACCCATGCTAGTCATCTTTGCTCCCCAAAACTCCTCTGAAAAAATTATTCCATGGTTATTGAACCATCATCTTACCACACCGAATGGAGAATTCTCAGTTGGTTCCCATCTTTCTCCTACACCAGCACAGGACACCATTGACCATCTTCCCTTTGAACTCCTCTCTTACCTTGACTCATAGGGAGACATATATTGGTTTTCCTTTTAAGCCAATGATTGCTCCTTTTCAATATCTTTTTTTGATTATTATTTCCCCTGAGATTTAGACTTTTGAAGTGTCCCTTGACTAAATCCTTAGAACTCTTCTGTCTCCACACTCACTTTCTAGGGGTTCACATCCCATCCATTGGCTTTAAATATCATCTCTGTGCTGATGAAATGAAAATACGTATCTGATACTTTCAAATATGTGTCTCTACCCCTAATCTTTTTTTCTGAGTGTCAGACTGATATACCCAACTATCTAATTAACATTTCCAACACAGATGTACAATAATAGAAATCTTGTTTCCCGTCCTATGAGCACCGTTAGCCTTGACCAAACATGTTATTACTTACTCTTCAGTAATGTCAATTTCAATCATACAGTTGCTCAGGTCAATAACTGGTAATTATGCCAGGCAATGTTTTTTTTAAAAAATAACTCTATATCTATTATGGGCTGAATTGTGTCTCCCCCTCTAAAGAAATTTATATATTGAAGTCCTAACCCTTAGTAACTTGGAATATGACCATATTTGCTGATAAGATCTTTACCAAGGTAATTAAAATAAAACGAAGGTAATTACAGTGGGCCTTAATCTAGTATAACTAATACCTTTGAAAGAATAGGAAACATAGATGCAGATAGGTCCAGAAAGAAGACGATAAGAAGGCGCAGGGAGAAAACTGCCATCTATAAGCCAAAAGAAAGGCCAGGAATAGAACTTTATCACACAGTCCTTAGAAGGAACCAGATTTGCCAACACCTCGATCTCAGATTTCTAACCTTCATAACTATGAGAAAATAAATTTCTATTATTTGAGCGACCCAGTGTTTTGTACTTTGTTACAGCAGCCTTAGAACAGTAATACAATATCCATCCCATCAACTTGTCCTATCAGCTCTACCTTCAAAATATATCCCAATTCTGACGATATTCAGCGCTAAATGGATTCTCTCAGCTACTTCTCTCCTGAGGACAGTGCGAGTCTGCTAATTAGTCTCTACTTCCATCCTTGGTCCCACAATTCCACAAAATATGACGATAGTCATATTTTAAGAACACAAATCTCATATTGCTTTCCTACTCACACTGTCCACTGGCTTAATATCAAAGTAAAATAAATGCAAACATTCTACAGTAACCTAGGTCTTAAAGGATATTGTCTCCACCCAACTTCCTGCTCCCATTCCCTAATATCTGAGGGTTTGTTTGTGTTTGTTTTAATGTTTATTCATTTTTGAGAGAGTGAGACAGAGCGTGAGCAGGGAAGGGTCAGTGAGAGGGAGACACAGAATCCAAAGCAGCTCTAGGCTGTGAGCTATAAGCACAGAGCCCATTGCAGGGCTTGAACTCATGGACCACAAGATCATGACCTGAACTAAAGTCGGATGATTAACCCACTGAGCTACCCAGAGGCCCCTCCTACTACCTGAGGCTTTTCTCTCACTTCCTTCTTGCTGCTACTGGAATATACAAAGCTTTTTCTCACTCCAGGTTATTTTCAGAAGCTTTTCCCTCTCCCTTTCTCGTGATCTGCACAAGGCCTTCCTTCTTAGTACATGCATTACTGACTGGCTTAAATGACACCTGGTTTTACAGCCTTTCCCTGACCGCTCTAAAATATGTATTGTCCATCTATTTGCCTGTTATTATATTATAATCCATGGTTTCTGTTGTTGTGTATTTCTCCCCTAGGAGAAGGAAAGATCCTTGAGGGCAAAGACTTTGTTTGTACCATAGCACCCCAGAATCTAGAATATATCTGGCAATCTTTACTGAATGAATCAATGTGTGGAGTCACTACCACAGAGATGCCTCACATAATACTGGTGTCCCAGAGAGAACTACTAATCTTCAGTAATAAAACATATCCTACCTTGAGTATCTACAATGCTGAGGTCACACAAAGAGTAGAAACATAACCTTCTCAAGGACCCACCCATGTTTCACTTCACTTTCATTTGTCCCTTACAATTTTTACATTCAAGCGACATTAAAGAGACGAAAAATTATTACCCATTTGTCTCCATTAGGTTTCTGAGTTATGAAGTCAATGTTTCTTTAAGATTTTTATGTGTAAAACATTTTTTTTTCAAAAAGAAATGGAACATTTTGAAATTATATTTGAAGGTTTTCATTTCTAGCTTATCTGTGTAGGTCTCAGAGTACAAGTTAACTGAGAAACCTGCTTTTTCTTCACTCAGTACACATTCTACCTCCCACTAGGCCAAGCTTTAGCGAGAGCCCTTTTGATTAGAAGTTTCTTTTCATTCTGGCAAGATGAATGTTTAAGGATACATCAAAGTATACTTGACTAGCTGAAGATATTCTTTACAAAAATTGTTAATGCAACACCTTTATCTTAATGAGTAAGACAAGATTCCAAAACAAGCATGCTGTTTTAAAACAGTACTTGCCACTGTTAACTTTCTGAGAGTGAACTGAGGTCATCTTTACATTGAGTGACAAAGATTTAGATTTCCTTACTACACATAAAATAAACCTAGACAATGATTAGGTAACTCCTAAGGTCTTCTGAGAGGAAGATATATTTTTATACATTTTAAAGGCTTTAACAGTAATCATTACAACCCAGAATCTTTTGTGGCTGATAAGTGTTATGTTTTGGTTTTAAGAAATTCAATTATTGATCTATTAAATTAAAAACTAACTAAACACCAAATTTAAGCCATGTTCAATGATAGGCACTGGACATGCACAAGGTGCATTGGGTATGTCCTTATATTTTGAAAAACTCAGAATCTTCTCAGTGCAATAGCCATGTAAAAAATTACACTCTAATATCATAATAACTATGATAATAATTATAATAAATTCACATTAATTTTCTGAATTATTTATTCCACAATTACAACGGATTTAGGGTGTATACAAACTCTTAGAGTAAGCACTTTGAGATGCTCAAGATGTGTTTTGAATAATTAACAAGAATGTGGAGGAAGAGAATGAAGGAAAATATATCACTAGCAGAAGAAATGCCTTTGCGTAAGGTAATGGAACCAAAACATAAGTATGAGTTGCCATCTTCAATAGTTGAGAATTTAAGTGTTGCTGAAATAAAAGTTTTTGAAGAGGATAGGGATGGCTATATTTGGTGTAAGATGAAAGAAGTAAATTAGGGCCAAACTGTGTTCCATTTGGATGCCTTCTATACCATATGGCAGTGTTTGAATTTATAATGAAAGCAATGGTGGGCCAACAGAAATCTTTTAGTTAAAACGTGATTAGATATTTTTATAAAGACGAATCTGTTAACTACAGTGAGAAGATGATAGATAGATGGTTGATAGAAGTTCAGATAGATAGGTGATAGATAGGTAGATAGACAGATGATAGATTAGATAGATAGATAGATAGATAAAAAATGGTATTGACAAGAGCATTTACCAGGTTGTTGTACTTGAAAGACATGAAGGGAAAGAACCAAAAATGGTAAAAAGCATGGATCAAAAGAAATTATTAAATTTGGGATATATTTCTGATATATTTCAGTGAATTTGGTGTCTGATTTGAGAAGAGCTCAAGAGAAAAGAGTCAATAATTACAAGATTTTTGGCATGGAAGTATGGATGAATAGAGTTAAGCTTCACTAGAAAAGGTTAGAAAACTCACCTGGATGGATACCTTTGAATAGGAAGGTAATTAATTCTTTGGGGGATATACTGGGCTTAAAGTACCTGGGGGACCTGTAGATGTCAATACCTTCTCATCACATGTACTCCTGTTTAAGTGACGTGTAGGGTGGCTGGGTGGCTCAGTCAGTTAACCGTCCAACTCTTGGTTTCATCTCAGGTCATGATCTCATGCTTCATGAGTTTGAGCCCTGCATGGGGATCTGTGCTGACAATGTGGAGCCTGCTTGAGATTCTCTCTCCTTCTCTCTGCCCCTTCCCTCCTTGCTCTCTTTCTCTCTCTCTCTCAAAATAAATAAATAAATTTAAAGAAAAATTAAAGTGGCATGTAATTGTGGCAAAAGACAAGAGACTTCAGGTAACATAATTAAGATTTCAAAAGATTAGAATAATTCTAGTCATAAGGAGTTTTTAATTTAAATGTTGCGTAAATGATGAGCATTATTAAGAGCAACCTTGAAAACCCCAAATTTCTAGGTTAGGAATGGCATCTGTTAGTGTAGCATTTGGACTCCTTGGTCATTTAAAACTTCTTTGATTCAAGAATTTCATGTCATTGGCTTTATGTAATGAGACTATACAGCTTGGTTATTGGTTATTGACTCTTGATTCAGACAAAATTGGGTTTAAATCTATGCCTAGCTATGTAACTTCGGACAAGTTACATAATGGAATAATAGTTACAGCTAACCCACATAAATATTAGGATTGGATGAGATGCTTTAAATAAGAAACATTATTTAAATAGCAATGCCTGACACCCTATGATTCTGAATCAGTACTTATGCTATCATAACAATTAGCCCACAGTGAGGAAAATTATTATTTTCTATTCCCCCAAATTTTTTTCTGTTGCATAAGCATTTTTTGTTGTTGTTGGGGGACCATAATTATTTTTGAAAATTACATATTGAGAAATACAGCCTGGTAAAATAAAATCACCAAAGAAGAAAAATAAGTAAAACTTTCTAAAATAAGCAATTGATTATCTTCCCCCATAAACATCCCTTGAAATCGGCCTTCTACACCTAATGACTGTGATGAGCCTGCTAAACCAGGGTCAGCCCTCCACCTCCTAGATGAGGCTATGGCCCAATTCAGAATCTCTTTCCCAGATACACATTAGGGATGAAGTGGTTGGAACGGAAGTTTTCCTGCACTGTCTTAAGGAGATGCCCCCAAAGTGCCGTGGGGATGCTTGAGCTACTCTGATTTCTGGCATCTTGAGCACTTATTAAATAGTGGTGGTTTTTACTTTCTGAGTTACATGACTCTTAAAATAAATCTTTCACTTTCCTTTCCCCCCTTTTACCATTTAGTTTAGTTGAAGTTGGAGTTTGTTGATGATAGCAGAAGAAACTAAATAATACAAAAGCTGAACCAGAGAGAATCTGTACGAAAAAAGATACTCATGAAACATAGGGTACTCGGTGTCAGCTATGAGACTCAGATTAGACAAATGCAATGGAAGTCTCTGCTAATAGTCTGGATGAGATGGAACTAGCCTGAGCCTCTCAGTGCTGATTGCTTTAAGCAATTTATTTCCATCTGGCCTCATAAAAACCTTTTGGTAAAGTTTTGGGAGACTGAGCAAGTGGTATGATAGGTCAATACAGAAGTGATGGGAAATGCTTTTTAACAAAGAAATGAAGATTATTTTAAAATCATTGAATAGTTAAGTTGAAAAAATAAAAGCTAAAATTTGAATGTTTTATCTCTCAGGACTTTTATGTGATAACAATGAGAAAACAGCCTGCTGTTTGTATCTGCTGTTAAAAATTATATAAAGAGACTGATTGTGGAAGTCACTGGACTTTACTGTCCATTGGCTGCTAGGAAGAGACTTTAAGGCTGATTACACCGTTTAGGAGCTAAGAACATTAAAGAATCCCAATTTCTCAAATCCTTTGAGAATTATCTCTTTTGTACCTTATCTGACTGAAGATAATGTGTTTTCCCTACAGAAAACAAAATAACCCTTCTCATACCATACTCCCTCATATTATTACTTGCAAGATAACATAATTTCAAAGGTAACATAAATTCAAATCAAGGAAACCTAGAATTGATAAAGTAGAGTCATGACAATTAGAGGGTCATCCATGAGGATATGCAGATAGTTCGAGGAACAGATTCCGGTTTGTCAGAGTCTTGAAGGTGACAGTGCACTTGTCTTCAGTCCAGCAGGTGAACCCAGGGTGGTCACGTGCACCCAGCCTTCTCTCATTCACCTGGCTGTAATGTTGGGAATGTGTAGCCACTCTGTGATATCAGGCAAACTTGGCACTTAAAAGGGAGGCTGGGCAGCCTCCGAAGGAACACACAAGTTGCATTAGCGAGTTACTATTTCTCTAGCGCCTTGCATACATCCCACGTCCTCACCACCTACAACTGAAATCAGGGTAGTGCCTCAGATCAGTTCACTAAGGAATGGGAAGCTTCTTACCCAATTTACACATGGCTGTGAATATATGCACACAAGAGCAATGAGAGGGCAACTGGAAAATAACCTCCTCATTAATAGGAATTCCCTAAGGACAAAAGGAAAATTCTTTGATTAGGCAAAAACTTCAATCACTCTGTTTTATTTTCCACTTTGCTTAAAAGAAGTGATGGCCTGGGGTCAGAATCTACAGTAATTCATGGGTTGTGACTAATGGACTAGAAAAGTAGGTTCTCAAAAGGCTTTAGACTGGAGGATTAGACAAGAAGTTGCCTTTCCCCTTCGTTTCCACTACACATGATTTGGGGCAATATTTTTTGTTTTACTACTGAATCCTCCATAAATCCATAACAATCCCTAATGATCCTGGATTTGGAGAAAAGAAGCCTCATGACATTGGCCTCTGCAGGCTTTACCTAGACATTTTCTAGGATTGTTTCTCCCTGACAAGTCAGTGAGTTTGTTTGCAGTTATGAGCAGGTCCGTTTTGAAGACAAAGACATTTTTGGAAATGAATATACAGTATATGGAAAAAGTTGTGTGTATGTGTGTGGGTGTAAGATATCTGTGGGCGTCACACAAATAATAAAAATAAATTTTGTATGTGTTAATTATTAGTCCAGGCTCAATTTTCTTGATATACCTTCTCGTGTTTAATGTGATTCTGGTAAAGCTACCAACCATAGAATGTGTGCTCCTGTATAAAGGATACACATGTCAGAATAGCCTGATTCTTTTCTCAGGACTTTAATTAGACCAGAGGTATATTCAGGAATGGAAAGTCTTTAGTCATAATTAAAATAAAATAGTTCTCTAAAGAGAATGTGAATATTTTTTTAATTGTTACAATTCCTGGAGTTACATACTTCCTGCTTTTTTAAGAC
Source organism: Acinonyx jubatus (assembly GCF_027475565.1). Lineage (NCBI taxonomy): Eukaryota > Metazoa > Chordata > Mammalia > Carnivora > Felidae > Acinonyx > Acinonyx jubatus. The sequence goes on along the minus strand of NC_069382.1, from coordinate 122,144,087 downwards.
CTATCTTTATACATTTTTTTTAATTTCCTTTTTAATAGTTGTAATAATTACCTTTCTTGCTCTTAGTAGAAAGAATTAGGTCTAAATAGAATTTATCAGGATTCCTGTATAAGCAGCTTTTGTAAATAAAACTATGCATATTTCTAAATACATAAAATAAATAAATATTTGAATTCAATATGGCTACAAGTAAAATAAAATGTTTATTAACTTAATTGAGTTATAAATCACAGAATATTCAGCGGTACTAAAATACTGAACTAAATTTGACAGTATGTGTCAGAGAAGGCACATCCATCCAGCTTCATTTGTCCCTTTGAAATGATGAGGCATTAAAGTCATTGCAAAGATAGCTATATCTTCTGTATCTAACATCTATGATAGAAAAAAAAATATGTTGATAATTACTTTAATCCCCAACGTTTACCTAAGAGTAGTTAAAACATCTACCTCCATTCAATATAATTTAGGTAGGATGCTGGCAGAGAGTTTTGTGGAATAAAATTTAAAGAAATCTACTCAAAATCTCCATTATCAGTCCTATCAAGTTAGAGCACAGTTCAATTTTTCCACCTGTCCCTGGATACACAAAACTAATTTACCTAGAAATCTGAAGTTTCTGAGATTTAGAAAAACTGAGTTGACAAAATTAACCACCTTATCCCCAAAACATGTATCTATAAATGGACCCTGGGTCTGTAAAAATCATAGCCCCTGGCTTAAGCTAGCACATAAGTCAACGCATAAAGCACATTCTGACAATCATTTACTAGACTGTATAGAAAAGGGCCTGCCATCAATTATGTTACCCAAAACAGTCAACCCACTTGGCTGTTACCATGGTGATAAGGAAAAACTGAATTGCAAAGAACTGTGAATTGTTTACCTGTGGTGAGCATTCAGTCCTTTCAATTTACACTGGCAAATTCCTTATTTTAAGAGGAAAAATTAAAATATATTAAAGCCAACTTTATAAAGAATTACATTCTACATTGAAAAATAAATATGCTTGGAACTGCCACATTTTATGATTTTTTAGTGTTTATTTATTTATTTTGAACAGAGAGAGAGAGAGCATGAGAAGGGAAAGAGCAGAGGGAAGTGTAGAGAGAAAATCTCAAGCAGGCTCTGTGCTGTTAGCACAGAGCACCAGGAGGGGCTTGATCTCATGAAATGTAACATCATGACTTGCACTTAAATCAGGTGTCGTGTCAGGTGCTTAACCGACTGAGCCACCCAAGCATCCCACTGCTACATTTTAAAATGCTCATTAAAATTATTTCCAGAAAGTCAGAAAATGAATAGATTAAAATATGTAAAATGATTTGTTTGACAGAGTACAAAATTGATAATCATACAGTAAGTCCTTACATTAATTAAAGGTTCACATTTTTACAGTTGCCCTAGAGAAAATGAATTACATAGGTAACATTTTAACGGTAATGAAATTAAAATGTCCTCTTCGCTTAGCCAAAACTATAACCTCTGAAAGTAGATAAAAAAATCTTTTATCTATTATGGATCGTAGTGATAAATAACTATAAAATACTGAAAAGATTTCCACATAGAAAAGTGTGTTTCAGGGGTGCCTGGGTGGCTTAGCCAGTTCAGCACCTGACTCTTGAATTGGGCTCGTCATGTTCTCACAGTTTGTGAGACCTAGGTCCATATGGGTTCTGCACTGACAGTGGGGAGCCTGCTTCGGATTTTCTCTCCATCTCTCTCTGTCCCTTCCCTGCTCATGTATACTTGCTCTCTCTCTCTCTCTCTCTTTCTCTCTGTCCCTCTCAAAAAAATAAATAAATAAAATAAACTTTAAAAAAGTCTGTTTCATAGTATTATAATCCTGTTTCTCCATAAGTTTAGTTCCTTCATAAACATATTAAAAGTATATATAATTCCAAACACTTTGGGAATCTGTTCTTTAACAGATGATATAGCAGAGAGGGTTTAACATCTTCAACATTCCCACATTTATTTTACAACCAACTCTATATAACATTTTCTTTGCAAATACATCTCAATAAATGTACCTTAGTATATACTAAGTTTGCAATCCTTCACATCCTTGAAACTCTTGACCAGGGTCCAAGATGCCCACTTCTTCCTTGAGTTTTGTCATGTTCTACCAATATACTCTTGTAATGTTTTCTTTCTTCCTATTCTTGCTCCCAAATATTTCCACTGTGAACCCTGAAACTTCCACTCCCTAATTAAACTCCACTACAGTCTCATCCTTTCCTCTAAATTTGTGGTCTTGTGGATATAGATTTTTGTCAATATGTACAGTTGAGTTTTCTTTTTTCATTTTTGTTCATTCTTAATTTTAATTTTTTTAATTTTTAATTTTTTTTTTCAAATTTTTATTTAAATTCCAGTTAGTTAACATATGTTGTAATACTGGTTTGGGGAGAAGAATTTAGTGATTCATCACTTACATATAACAACCAGCGCTCAATACTCAAGTGCCTTCCTTAATAACCATAGTACATTTAGTACATCCCCTGCCACTTCCCTTCCATCAACCCTCAGTTTTTTCTCTATACTTAAGAGTCTGTTTTATGGTTTACCTCTCATTCTTTTTTTTTACCCCTATGTTCATGTTTTATTTATTAAATTACACATGAGTGAAATCATATGGTTGACATGTTTCGCTTAGCATAGTACACTCTAGCTCTGTCCATTCCATTGCAAATGGCAAGATTTCATTCTTTTTCAGGACTGAGTAGTATTCCATTTTATACATATACCACTCTTCTTTGTCCATTCATCTGTCAGTGGACATTTGGGTTCTTTCATAATTTGTCTATTGTTGATAATGCTACTATAAACATTGGGGTACATGTGCCCTTTCAAGTCAGCATTTTTGTATCCTTTAGGTAAATACCTACTAGTGCAATTGCTGAATCATAGGATATCTATATTTTTACCTTTTTGAGGAACTTTCATACTGGTTTCCAGAGTGGCTGAATGGGTTTGCATTCCCAAACAACAGTGTAAGAGGGTTTCCCTTTCTCCTCATCTTTGCCAACATGAGTTTTTTCCTGTGTTGTTATTAATCTTAGCCATTTTGACAGGTGTGAGGTATTATCTCATCCTGGTTTTGATTTGTATTTCCCTGATGATGAGTGGTTTTGAGCATCTTTTCATGTGTCTGTTAGGTATCTGGATGTCTTATTTGGAAAAATGTCTATTCATGTCTCCTGCCCATTTCTTAACTGGATTATTTGTTTTGGGGGTGTTGAGTTTGATAAGTTCTTTATACATTTTGGATACCAACACTTTATCAGATATGTCATTTGAGAATATCTTCTCGCATTCCATATTCTGCCTTTAGTTTAATTGATTGTTTCTTTCACTGTGCAGAAGTTGTTTTTTTTTTTTTTTTATCTTGATGAAGTCAAAATAGTTCATTTTTGCTTTTGCTTCCCTTGCCTCTGGTGATGTGTCTAGTAAGAATTTTCACCAGTTGAGGTCAAAGAAGTTTCTGCCTGTGTTCTCTAGGATTTCAATGGTTTCCTGTCTAATATACAGGTCTTTAATCCATCTTGAGTTTATTATTGTGTATGCTGTAAAAAAGTGGCCCAGCTTCATTCTTCTGCATGTCGCTGTTGAATCTTCCTAACATCATTTGTTTAAGAGTCTCTTTTCCATTGGACATTTTTTTCCTGCTTTTGATAGGGATTGCATTAAATGTGTAGATTGCTTTGGGTAGTATAGACATTTTAACAATATTTGTTCTTCCAACCCATGAACATGGAATGTTTTTCCATCTTTTTGCGTCCTTTTAAATTTCTTACATAACTGTTCTATAGTTTTCAGAGTCCAGATCTTTTACCTCTCTGGTTAAGTTTATTCATATGTATCTTATGATTTTTGGTGCAATTGTAAATGGGAGTGATTCATTAATTTCACTTTCTGCTTCTTCACTATTGTAAATTCAACAGATATCTATATATTGATTTTATATCATGTGGCTTTGCTGAATTCATATACCAGTTCTAGCAACTTTTTGGTGGAGTAACTTTTTGAGTTTTTTACAGAGTATCATGTCATCTGTGAATAGTGAAAGTTTGACTTCTTTCTTGTTGATTTGGATGCCTTTTATTTCTTTTTGTCATCTGATTGCTGAGGCTAGGACTTTTAGTACTATGTGAAATAAATATGGTAAAAGTGGACATCTCTGTATTGTTCCTGACTATAGAGGAAAATCATTCAGTTTTTCTCCATTGAGGAGGATATTAGCTTTGGGTATTTTGTATATGGCCTTTATAATGTTAAGGCATGTTCCCTCTATCCATACTTTGTTGAGGGTTTTTATCAAAATGGATGCTGTATTTTATCAAATGCTTTTTCTGCATCTATTGAGAGGGCATAAGATTCTTATCTTTTCTTTTATTAATGTAGTGTATTACATTGATTGATTTGTGAATATTGAACTACACCTATAGCCCAGGAATAAATCCTACTTGAACGTGGTGAATAATTATTTTAATGAACTGTTGGATTTAATTTGCTAGTATCTTGTTGAGAATTAATGCATCCATGTTCATCAGGGATATTGGCCTATAACTCTCCTTTTTAGTTGGGTCTTTGTCTGGTTTTGGAATCAAGGTAATGCTGGTCTCATATAATGAGTTTGGAGGTTTTCTTTCCATTTATATTTTTGGAGCAGTTTAAGAATAATAGGTATTAACTCTTCTTTAAATGTCTGGTAGAATTCTCCTGTGAAGCCATCTGGCCCTGGACTTTGTTGGGAGGTTTGATTACTGATTCAATTTCTTTGCTGTCTATGGGTTTGCTCAAATTTTCTATTTGTTCCTGTTTCAGTTTTGGGAGTTTGTATGTTTCTAGGAATTTATCCATTTCTTTCAGATTGCCCAATTTGTTGGCATATAACTTTTCATGACATATTCTTATAATTGTTTGTAGTTCTGTGGTGTTGGTTGTGATCTCTCCTCTTTTATTTGTGATTTTATTTATTTGGGTCTTTTTTCTCTTTGGTAAGTCGGGTTAGAGGTTTATCAATTTTATTAATTCTTTCAAAAACCAGTTCTTAGTTTCTTTGATTTCTTTTACTGTTTTTTTTTATTATTATTGTTGTTTGTTTGTTTCTATATCATTTATTTCTGCTCTAATCTTTATTTCCCTTCTACTGGCTTTAGGCTTTTTTTGCTGTTCATTTTCTAGCTCCTTCATGTGGAAGGTTAGGTTGTGTATTTGAGACTTCTGTTGTTTCTTGAGTAGGCCTGTATTGCTATATACTTCCCTCTTATGACCACATTTGTTGCATCGTAATGGTTCTAGACTGTTGTGTTTTTATTTTCATTTGCTTCCATGTATTTTTTTATTTATTTTCAATTTCCTGGATAACCCATTCATTTAGTATCATGTTCTTTAACCTCTATTTGTGGTCTTCTAATTTTTTTTTTCTTGTGGTTGACTGTCATTATGGTCTGAAAGTAAGCATGATATGATCTCAGTTTTTTTGTATTTTTGAGGGCTAATTTGTGACCCAATATGTGATCTATTTTGGAGGATGTTCCTCCAGAATAGGGCTAACATTTTGCCATGTTCTCTCATTTTCCATCAGGTTGGTCTGGAGTTATTCATGTGGTATCAAGGGAGACTTCATGACATGTATCCAGAAAGTTGCTTATTTTCACTTACATTGCATTCCATTGCTTAAAGGATGTCATAAGGCTTGCTCAGATTCAAGGGATAGGCAAATGAATTCCAACTCAAGATAGGAGAAGCTAAAAATTATAATGCAATCTACCACACTTATTATTAACGGAAGTCAGCAGCAACATAATTTTTGGAATCATCAGATGATAAGGGCAATCACTGGCAAAATGAAAATAGAAACAAATCCATAATTTTTTAGAACCAGAATTAATTGAAATAAAGAAAAAAATAGCAGTTTTTCTTAAAATGGAATGATGGAAATTGTGGTTTCTTAGTCAATTTAGACCTCTATAACAAAATAGTATAGGGGTGCCTGTGTGACTCAGTCAGTTAAGCATCCAACTTTGGCTCAGGTCATCATCTTGTGGTTCATGAGTCTGAGCCCCATATTGGGCTTGGAGCCTGCTTCAGATTCTGTGCCTCCCACTCTATGTGAGCATCACTCACATTCTGTTTCTCTTTCTCTCAAAAATAAATAAACATTTATATCTCTATATATAAATATAGATATAGATGATATAGATATAGATGATATAGATAGATATAGATATAGATATAGATATAGATATAGATAGATATAGACTTAGTGACCATAGATTTAGCATCTGGTAAATACCCACTTCCCAATTCACAGACTATGCTTTCTGGCTGCCACTTCACATGGTGTAAGGAATGAGCTAGCTCTCTGGGCCCCTTAAATAAATACTACAGCTGATCATGAGGGCTCCCTCCTCATGACCTAATCATTTTTGAAAGGGTTCATTTCCTAATATTATCAACTTAATAGGATTTCAACATATGAATTTTTGAGAGACACACTCAGATCATAGCAGTCATAGATTAATAATAGCAGTTTAATAAAGGAGATATTTCATTTGTCCAATCCTTAATCTAAAGTTTCATCTAAAATATAGATATAAATGCAACTCTTGATATAGATAGAAATTTAGCTCTAAGTTGTCCTGTGGATGATTGGTCCAAACTCTATGACTAAGTATTGGCCAGTATAGGATTTGGACTTCTATACTCTAGCTCCCAGTCCAGTGCACCTCCCATAAAAGTGTGCTCCTTTTTTATGGTAGAAAGCATTTTAGGAAAGTTTCCTTTAGGAAACAAATATATATATATATATATACACACACACACACACACACACACACACACACACACATATACATGTATGTACATATGTATATACAAATATGTATATATACATACATATATATGTGTGTGTGTATATATAATATATATATATTATATTAGTGTATCAATTGATATATTAGTGTATCAATTGATATATTTTTCTGGCTTTTTGAACCAGAGTCAGAACATAAATTTACAACTTTTTAATGATTAGTGGTAAATAAGAAAATTGTCAAAATATATAAAATGATTTTTCAAAAGGCAATGTTGTTATATACTGCTTTAGTTACAAATTTTATTCATAAGTTTTAGCGAATTTCATTTGCCAGGCTTATATGAAAGAGAAGGAAGTTTATTATTCCCATTTTGCAGGTGAGAAAAATTAGGTTCAGAAAAACTGGGATTTGAGCAAAGATCTGTAGGTAGTCATTAAAAGTGTCCAGACTTGAGCTAATCAAGTTTTTTTTTTTTTAATTTTACTAAATGGTAGGAAAAACAGAATAAAATTGGTGATATTTTAAATGGTATTATTATTTCATGAAGGGTTGCTTTTCCTTATAGCAGAGGGAAGGTATAATGATTCAGGAAAACCTTGTGCTGAACACTGGGGGTTATTATAAAGGCTGATTCTGAGCCCTTATTCCTAAGGGGTTTATTTATGATAAGTCTCTGGTGACCTGGGATTTTTGAAAGCATCTCTAATATCTGTTCAAAAAGACATGGTAATAGGTCCCTAAAAGTTAGAGATACCCAGTGTTGCACACACGTGTGTGTGTGCGTGTGTGTGTGTATGTGCCTACTTGAATGTATGTTCAGGTAAGTCTTGTGTGTGCAAGTACAAATGTGTGTATATTCAATTATATGTGGACTTATGTGTATAATGTCTTTGTGTGCTTTACACTGGTAGAACTGCTGTTTAGTAACAATTCCTATTTGTATGAATAAAATTACATAAAATAGCATCCCAGAAATGCACCCTTATTCTTGAATTTTCACCGAGGTAATTTTTACAAATTATATCCACTCAATAATGCACTTCCTACTCCTTATATTCTGTAAAATCAATAATTTTACATCAACTTTATCCTTTATGGATGTAGTACATTTCTTCAAGCATCTTAAACATGGGCACCTATGTTATATGAAGACAGACATTTTACTGTAATGGTACTTCAAATGGATTGTGAATTCAGATTGATTTTTCTCACATTAGTTGTTTTAAATGGCTTTCATAAACCAGACATATAATGGCATGGCTGTCCCCTGCCAAAAAAATCAAAAAGGAAAGTATTTTAAAAGAAACAATATGAGACATTTGGAAAGAAAGCCCATATTCATCCTCTTCTAACTGGCCTCTGGAACATTTCTGCTTAAAAATGTTAATGTGTTTTATGAGTTTTGATTTATAGATATTTTTAACATCATGCCTTTAAGATATCAGCTCTTGGTAAACTAATTATGCTCCCTTCCCCTTTTAAAAGCTTGCAGGCTGCTGGGTATACCTTAAGGGAACTGATAACCAAATGAGTAGGCCTCAGGTTTGTTAATAAGGTTTAATCTGAAATCAAAAAGAGAACAATATAATATTGCTTTGAATTTGAATAACATGTTGGCTAACAGCAATAGAAGAAAACATCAATTCACATGGAAGGGAAGGCAGCTAAAATTGTATTATAGTCTGAATCACAGAATAGCTGTTGGACTGCAATGACCAGCAGGGACAGCACATCACCTCACAAAGCAGCCAGTCTCTCTCTTCCTGTAGTTGCTCCCCTACCCTTACAAGCACTGTCACTCCATGAGTAGGGAGAAACTAATTTGAAAATCCAAATATAAACCCAAAGGTAAAAAGATATCCGAATCAACAAACAGAAAAATACATTCTTCTCTTTTATCTATGCATCCTTTATAAAAATAAATCTTGTTTTCAGGGTACAAAAACAGCCTCAGTGTTAAAATGTTAAAAACAGTGATTTTAGAACCCATGTTTTTAGGTTTTAATGTCATAAATCTAGAAGTCAACAAAAACATTGCTTGACATGTAATAAACAGAAATTTAAAATGGAAATCATCTGTAAATTAAAAACAGATTTGTAAGGGACAGTATAGCCTATCAAACTTTCCATAAATAGTGTATTGTATTTACTTAAATACTTTTACAGAAATAAAACAAATGTGCCATATTTAGTTCATGCAAATAGAAAAGAACAAAATAAACTAAAAATTGAGTTGAAACATATCATGCTAAAGCTTAGATTAAGTTAAAGTGAAAAATAAATTAATATAAAACCCTAAATAAAGCCTACTTCTCTTTCCTTAAAAAGATCAAATCTCATTAAGAAACAAGAAAGTTAACAAAAACAAAAACAAAAACACGAATATGTTCCAGAAATGGTGCCAGGGTGCCTAATGTTCTATTTAGAAAAAATAAATAAATATAAACTTCCACTTTATAATAGATAACAAAATTAAGTTTAGATTCATTAAATATATAAATGTAAATTTAAGACAACTACTAACATATTAGAAGAACATCTGAGAATGTTTATATAATCTGGAGGTGGAGTAAAACTATTTAAGTAATTTAGGTAGGTTCAAATCATGAGTAAATTTTCTGCAGAATAAATTACATAACTTGAAAACATAATTTGGCAAAGGAAAGCATGGACAAAGATAATAAACTAATTCTCACCCAAACTTTACCTTATTCTCAATCTTAATCCCACTCACATTTATAATAAAATGCAAAATCCAATGCGGATCCAATCTAGTCTGGTCCATGGCCATCCATCAGTGCTCCTAACACATAAACATTGCAGCTAATCACTTGATAATTAGAGATAAAAACAGTCATTTATTTTTGTTTGAGTTAGTTCATTTACAAATAGAATAGACTGTAAAGCTATCAAGAGTTAAATTACAGGTATAAAAAGCAGAGAATTAATAAGGATTTCTGAAAATATTAGCAATACTGTGATTTAGTGCTTAAAAGCATTGTACAAAACACACACACACACACACACACACACCAGCAAAGAAGCATGAAGGAACATTGTGAGGTAACAGATACGTTTATTACTTGATTGTGGTGCTAGTTTTATGGATATATGCAAATGTCCAAACTCATCAAATTGATATTAATTAAACCTCAATAAAGTGGTTTAAATAGGTCAAAAGAAAAAGAAAAAAAAAGAAATAATATTTGGGGACAATTTTCATCCTGAATACTAGTACTTTCAAAGTAAAATTGTTTTAATTCTTCTAAATTAAATGTTTATTTTATTTTATTTTATTTTATTTTATTTTATTAAGACTTATTTATTTTTGAGAGAGAGAGAGCACAAGTGGGGAAGAGGCAGAGAGACAAGGGGACAGAAGATCTGAAGAGGACTCTGTTCTGACAGTAGTGAGCCCCATAGGGCTTGAACCCACCAACTGTGAGATCATGGCCTGAGCTGAAGTCTGATGCTGAACTGACTGAGCCACCCAGATGCCCCTAAAGTAGACATTTTAAAGTAAACTTTGTATTTTGAAATAATTATAAATTCACATGCTGTTGTAAGAAATAATATAGAGAGATCCTGTGTATTCTTTATCCAATTTTCCTAATGGTTATTATATTTTTCAGTTCTAAAATTTTCATTTGTACCTTCTTTATATGTTCTATTTCGTTAGTGAGACTTCCTACTTTTTCATTAAAATTTTTTTAATGTTTATTTACTTATAAGAGAAAGAGAGGCAGAGTGCGAGTGGGGGTGGGGCGGGGGTGGGGAGAGAGAGAGAGAGAGAGGGAGACACAGAGTAGAAGTAGGCTCCAGGCTCTGAGCTGTCAGCACAGAGCCAGATGCAGGGGTCAAACTCATGGACCGTGAGATCATGACCTGAGCTAAGTCAGATGCTCAAGCGACTGAGCCACCCGGGCGCCCCTCTACTTTTTCATTTGTTCTCCAGTCAGTCTTTGCTGATGTTGGTTAAGGTTGGGTTGATGTTACATCTAGTAAAGTTCCAGCAAGAAAAATATATGGCATGTTTATAAAAGGTGGTTAAAAAAAGTTTAATCATGGTCATTTTAGAGTTGTATGGACACATTTAAGGGACACCAAAAAAGAAGGTGAAGCATTTTATGGGCTAGCAACTGGTGACTTCTGCTTTTCTTAGGGTCAAACATGGCAAGGCTTGCAGGTACAGGAGGTGCTGCCCAAGTGGAGCTTGGCCCACAGGAGAGGAACCAGACATTGATAAACATAGTCTAACAGAAGAGGCTAAGGATTTAAATACAATGGCAGTTCTGCCTTCATACCCACCAGTCCGATTTCCCACTGGAATTTTCTACCGGACAAATGTAACTGTAAGGTATGGGGATAAGGAATCTAGCCCAGTCAAACACTAGTGCACAGGGTCGCATAAAGAAGGGTAGAAAGTGAAACTCTAGGACCAAGCACAAAATATTCAACCCAGAGAGGATTCCAGATGGAATAGAAGGCACTAAGGTAAGTTTGTGTGAACAAAGTGAGGTTGACCTGTGTAGACAAGAATTCAAAGGAAACAGGAATTGGACGTAAAATTAGACCATAGAGGGCTGTGAATGTGGAGTCAGCAGTCTCAACCAAAGCAAATGATAGAATGTAATAATTCACGGGGTATGAAATGGTTAAAACACACGTATAGGTAGTTAAAGAGATAACATGCAAAGCTAAAAATATTCATGACTCAGTTATATTTTTAATGAAAAAAAGATTTTTCACAATGAGTCAATAGAATAAAAGATAAATTTAATTAACATAGCAAAATATGATAATTTCATTGCAAAAGTGTACAATTAAAATAGAACAACAGTGGAATAGTTGGAAAGATAGATTGGGAATTTTGTAGAGAAAAATCTATTGTGTGAAAGATGCAATTCAGATTGAAAGGCTGAGTATGTACCATTTTATTTCAAGGATTTGTGTGAATGTGGCATTTTTCTCATTTACATAAATAAGCTGTACTGAAAATAAAAAATCTCAACCAGAAATCTGCCTTCCAATGAGAGACAATGACCACCTAATCACTACCCTTTTTCTTCCCAATACAATTAGGGTCATCAGAACCACATCTTCCTAACAGGGAAAGAAACACCCAATAACATTTTAGCAGGTGCTGCATAATCATGCCTCAAATGACTTTCTGCAGATAAAAGGAAAATAGTATTTGCTTGCATAACTGAACATATCTGCCCGAATTGTTTTCCTACAGATGTTATCCTGGGAATAGAAACAAAATTGTTCATTCACTAGCAGCCTTCAAGAAGCACTATGATCTGGGGCAGCAAAGAGCCAGCAATAAAAGGCATTCACAATTCTGGAAGAAAATGCTGGTGTGGAAAATACATAAAATGGTTGTTTGGTCTCAAGACTGCCCGAGTTATTATCTAACTGTGCTGGATTTTCTAATTCCTGTTTCTCGGAGGACTGAAAATAGGTTTATATACTGATTTTTTCTATATGTAGATAATACTGTCAAATAAACGCCAGGTTTCACTAACAGTGTTTGTTTTAAGCTCTCTACATTTTTTTAGGCTGGTACTATTTGTGGCCAAAAACACCTACTAAATTATAAATCTTTGAGAGCAGTGACTGCTTCTTATTTACTTTGTATTCACAACTTGAGCCTTCTGCATATGCAATATCATAAATGTTTCTGGCATTAAACATCCTTTATGTTCAAGCTACATTTACAACTCACAGCAGCTTAAGGGTAGGGATTTATTATAAAATCGTAGTATCTAATATTTTACTAAAGATAGATAACATGCAGTTTCAGTCAAGTGTAGAAATCAGAATACACAGCACACATACTACTGCTCTCCTGGCAAGCTCTAGACCATAACAGACAATGAAACTTGAGTTTGAAACTTTTCTATTGAGTCCAAACTCCGGATCGTTATCTTTTACAATGTAATCCACCAGGCAGACACTCCCAATAAATCAGAGTTGGTGAGGAACATGCAATCTGTTTGTGGTCCTGAGTTCAAAGATATGTAGCATGTACTGAAAACAGACACACACACACACACACACGCACACACACACACACACACTACTCCTACTAACTACTCTAACTAAACTTCACAGTGCACTATACTTAAACTATATACCGTGCTGTAACTAGACTAAACTATAACTCAATTTGCTACTCAATTACTATACTCTAAATAAATACTAAACCAGGTAGGAGAGTTAATTTTATATATCAACTTGACTGGATCAGGAAATGTCTAGATATCTGATTAATCCTTATTTCTAGGTGTGCTCATATGGGTGTTTCCATATGAGATATGCATTTGAATCAGGACTGAGTGAAATAGATAGTTTTCCTCACCATGGGTTAGCATCATCCAGTTTGTTGAGGGGCTAAATAGAACAGAAAGTCAAGGAAGAAGGAATTCATGCTTCAATCCCACCCTGACTCATTGCTTGAGCTGGGACATCTCATCCCATCTTCTCCTGCACTGGGAGTGAGATTTGCATCCTTTGCTGGTTGTCAAGTCTCAGGACTGGAACTGAATTACACCACTGGCTCTCCTGGGTCTTTAGTTTGCAGACAGCAGATCATGGGATTTCTCAGCCTCTGTAATCACATGAGCCAATTCATAATAAATCTCCTTTTTATATGCTATTGGCTCTGTTTCTCTGGAGAGACCTGACTACTATAACCAGGCAAAATATTCCATTGTCAGCATATTGTGCTTTGGAAACTAATACTACATTTTGGATTCTGATTCAGCTGCAACTGTTCATTTATTATATGGATCTGTTGTGTTTTCACTTGATTTCTGTTTATAATTTCTCTTTGCTAAAACCTTCTGGCTTGGCAATACACACTCATCCTTGCAACACATATTTACAGAGTGCCTAGCATGGGTTAGGCCTTATGTTAGGTAATGGAGTTGTCCAAAGGCAAGTTAGCTCTGGAAAATGAGATTCAGATTCCAGATTGCAGCTAGCCAGCTTGAATTCTGCTACCATATTTATATGTTGATATCTTTATGAGTATTAACAAGCAGTGATAACTCTATTTTCTGTATTCTTATTTATTATTATTTTGTGTTAATTTGTAGGAGATTTGCTCAATTAAATGAATGGACAGAATGAGTGATTTGTGAATAAACACACAGAATTTCAAGTCAGTGTATTCCATGTTCTAACTAATTTGTCATTCATTGACTTACTTTCCTCCAAAGTTTAGTATTTAAATGGGTGTGATGATTTAGATTCCACATTAGCACTGATTTAAATGGAGTCCAATTGAAGCAAGAGTCTCAAGTTGTGACAAGATGAGTCAGGCATGTACTCATCATGGTATTCATTGACTTAGGCTGTTTGGAGATACACCATGGCCAACAGCAAGAAATGAATATGGAATAGATTCTGGGTTTAGAAAGAGAGAACTAGTGATTGCTTTTAACAACGACCTGGCTCCAGCTGAGCAACCTGAGATTCAAGTGTAGACCCCCGAGTCAATGGGTAATGAGTGCACTGAAGAACTGAAAGAAGTCACATCTATGTACTAGATAAACACAACTGTGATTTTGTATGTCCAGAGTGTCCACCCAGGCTCTGTGGCAGGTAGAACAACAGGATGATTTTCAGCCCCAACTTATTTGAGGGGTTCCTTCGCCCAGTGGTCTTCCTGCCCTAATGACTGACTCAATTACTATGTCTAAATCAGGAGCTGTAAGGTCTGAGCGTCACTGTGAAAAAGAAAGAATAAGGCTTTCAGAATTTGTAACTGGAAAAATAAGATACTTTATCTATATTCTAAATACATTTTCAACTTTTTTCTGCTCTTTAGCAATCTTCATTTATTCTCAATTGCTTTCCAGAATAATATTAAAGCCATATTCCCTCCTACACTATGCATATTTAAACATACATTTTGTTTCACTTTGTGATTTCATTTCAATACATTGTTCAATTTATATCTAGTCTATTTTCCTGCAAGTTACTTTCATTTCTCAGCATGACCAGGAATAGCCTACAATATACTCCACAAAATATCATATTTCCCTATTTCAATACCCTCCAAAATATACATTCTATTGACCTTATTTTTAGTCATTTTAGACTCTAATAAGATATAAAAATAATGAATCCAATATCAATGCATATTCATAACTTTTGCTCCAAGCTATGAGATCTGTTGACTTCAATGTGTGAACTTTGAAGGAAGCTGCAATCAATGTCTATCTCATTCTGTGTTCTGTTCGGTTCACTCTTTGTTCTCAACAGATCTTCATATCTTTTATGAGAATTACAATGATTAACTGTGTGGCTATTGTATATTTTATTAAACATCATCTCTGTCCTCCAGAAATAGATCATGTAGGAAGAAAGATAAAGTTCATGTGTAAATAACTATGACAGAAGGTAAAATAAGATAAGTACCTCATAAGGTGCATACACAGCATGTTATATAAGGTCTGAAAAGAAAGAGACCCAGTTGTACAGGAAGAGCTTTATTTAATAGGCCACATGCATTCCATTTGGTTCTTATTGTACAGAGAATATTTTTAAAATGCATGTACTTGGAAACCTTTTAGTGTTTGAGTTTTAAGAGACAGCATTGCCATATTTTTATTCACTATTACACAAAAAACTCATTAATATATTAAAAAACAGACAAATATATGTAACCTAAGAAAGAAGGCAGGCCCTCCAAAATAGTTGAAGGCGTTCAGAACAAGTCTCCCCACAATGTGCCACTTTGATATTTGGACCATTTTGAGCTGAAAGTAAGCAAGGCCCAGCAGACTCCAGAAAAAATTTGCCTCTCCCTTAAACTATCTAAAAGAATTTGGAAATTCTTAGTTTAGAAAGAGAGCAATTACCGAGAGAAATTTTTTTTTAATCTGAATGACCTTTATAATCTGAATGGCAGGACAAACATCTAATTACCAAACATCTGTTCTTATCATTCTGTGAATTACAGTCCCCCCACCCCTTTGCAGCCCCAGGCCCCTACCCAATTCCTTAGCTCAAGATGGCACATTAGCCTCAATTGTCCAAGCTCGTCCTTGGGTCTCATACTCTTATGGGGCCCTGGTTCATATGTAATTAAAATTGGTTTTCTCCTGTCAATCTGTTTTACATTAATTTGATTATTAGTCCAGCTGACGTGTTTAGAAAAGTAGAAGGAATTTTTTTTTTCTTTCCTAACATGGTACATATAATTTTGTGGAAAAGTAATGACATGCAAAACACCTGAAATTTCTGAAACATATGAGTCCCCGACATGTGTGGGATTGGATCTACTGTCTTTGGGGTGATAGGCTGCCTAAACACATCACATTATCTTGTTAACACAAGTCACAGTGTGTCTAAAAGCTTTACTTCATGACCACAGAGACCCACTGAGAGCATGGCCTTCACCTTTCAGAGTGGAAGTTTAATAGCAATATTTAATCTCTCGGTACACTTTTTGGAGCAAGTAAGTGTGTATCATGATTTGAAATGTAAAGCAAGTAACCAATTCCAGAACTTAGAATCACTGTAAGTGCATCCTTTGCGTTCAGTTCACTTAACTCATTTCTCAGAAGTCCCTACTCTGCCACAACTTATTGGTAATTGCTTTCCTGCATTTTTAGTAGGTCTCCCTATAGTTTTTACTCTTCTTCCCTGACAATGTTACATACTTAGCTTTCTCTGGCCCTCCTGCCTTTTTCCTTCCTAGAACTCAGGAGGAAGGCTTTTTGTTTTTTTTCTTCTTCCTGCCCATTCTTTCCTGTACTTTTTTCTACGATTACAAATCAATCCTTCATCTTTTGCCTTCTCATTTTCCTTCACAGCTGACAGTTGATATGCATGTGTGCTCCTCTCTGCAGGCAAAGTAGCAGGTAGGAGTAAGTTAGCTACAACTATTAACAGTTTTCCTTTCTTCCAGCTTCCTTGTTCTCTCCACACAGTTTGCACATGCTGTTCACATGAAATGTTCTTCCTTTATTATAACTCTGCTTTGTAAATTAGCTGCCTAAATTTGCCAGACTCTTCTCCCCCTCTTTGAGATGGTCCTTTCCAAATTGTACCCTTCTCATAAATGCACACAGAATCAAGTAAAATTTCATTTAATCTTTATATGTAGCTTTGTACGTGAAATGTGACTGATTTCCAGTTTAAGTAAATTGAGGCCCAAAAAATTTGCAATATTTTAAAGGTGTCTAAAGTGTGATTAACATAGGGCATCGGGGTGGCTTAGTCGGTTAAGCGTCAGACTCTTGGTTTCAGCTCAGGTCATGTCTCACGTTCTTGGGATCAAGTCCCTTGTGGGGCTCTGTGCTGACAGCGTGGAGCCTGCTTGGGATTCTCTCCCTGCCCCTCCCCAACTTGTGACAACTTTCTATAAATAAATAAATAAGTAAGTAAATAAATAAATAAATAAATATTTTAAAACAAAGTGATTAACAGAGCTGATACTAGAGCCCAGGTCCATATTTGTAACCTAGTTCTCTTTCCACTGCCAACCCCAATCTTATCTAGAAGTAAACAAGTCAGAAACATTAATATATTATACATTGTCTCTATACTTATAGTCTCAACTAAGGCAGGTAAGATTTCCTAGGAAAGAAATGAAACTAAAATTATTTTCACAAAAACCATTACAACCAGAAGTAAAAAGTTAAAGGAAATATGGGAGAAGACACTCAGAGAGAGGTCAACAAACTTAGAGCCTGAGTCTGGTGGAGAATCTGATTTATAGGAAAAGTTGTCTTGAAGGAATGTTGCCCTTTCTTCAGATGGTAATATATCCCTAAAGTTGTTTAATTAACTGAACATTTCACATTGCTTGATATTCAGTGCAAGCTAATATGCTAATTTAACCACAGTGCCAAACTCCCTGTGTAAGAATCAGCTGGGGAATGTGTTAATTATAAAGATTCCTGGCCCTACTTTTAGAAGTACTTCTTTAATAGTTCTAGGGCACAGTCCAAGAATCACTATTTCTATGATTTCCATGTGATATGATGAGCAGTCCATAAGGGAACAATTAAATCACACTATTTATTATTAAGGATTCAGTAAAGAAAAACAAGCTTTTGAAGGAAGAAAATTTATTGAATTTCTAGATGACAATCATTTCTTGATTTCCTGTAGACTATTTTCATCACTTTCCTAAACTGCTCTTTTTCTTACTATTTTTCAAGAGAAGTTATGATAAAAGGAAAGTATTGGAAATATGTATTAATGTCATCTATTATATCCATAGTAAATATTCATGTGGAGTCAATTATAGGAGTGGGGAGGGGGAAAGAATTAAACCTAATGAAAGTTAATCAAAGAGAAGAACTTCCTTCAGGCTGGCCATGCATGTCTGTGGTTTGTCTGTCATTTATAATGCTGCAGCCTCTGGTTCATAGTCAAGCTGTAATTCTGCCAGTTAATGTATCCAATTAACCCCACTAATGAGCTAATCAACAGTGTAAAATCTGTGTAAAATCACTGAGGGTGTATGATGAATGGAAAATGCACTGAACTCTCCCAATATAAAAAGTGCTTTATTGCACTTGTTAAAGTGGCACTGTCTTATCCCTCTCTAAAGAGTAATTTATCACCAGGGTCCGTAACAGTGCCATGCCCTGATAAGGCAGAGGTGGCAATAAACCCATCAGAAAATGATTACTCAGGAATGTGGAGCAATTACAATGTCTTCCTGTATCACAGTCATAGGCGACAAAGTAAATGTGTTTTTTTTTTGTTGATGCAGGGTTCAAATACAGAACCAGCAGTAAACTTGAAGGTGATCCATAACTTGTAAATGGATGGTATTTTTATATATGTGCATATTCATTTATGATCCTCTGAAGTAAGTATCTGGTATCACAAGTCTCCGTTGTAAAAGAGGATGGTGGTTCTTTATGGGAACTCCTTATCACAAGAGTGGGGCAGCACAAAAGTTGGCTGTCCTATAGAAGCTATCCATTTTTTTCTAAAATCAATCATCTCTCATGGAAAGACTTTCATCAGCTAATTAATAGTCCTTTGTTCTTGTTCATATACCAAGATAACGTTCTAGAAAGGCTCATTCTCATGTGGGAAATCAAAATTTTCTTTTGGTATATGATCCAGAGTCATCCTCTTTAGGATATAGATCCCAAAGCAAATCCCAGTATTTGCTATCTCTAATCCTATCTCTTTCTGGCACAATCCCTGGGTGGTTGACATGCTTAAAACCAGTTGGAAACCAAGGATAGACTTCTATGGAATGAAATAAGTAGCATCCCCTCTTCATTTCTGGATAATTCCTTGCCCTATTTGCTACTTTTTTTTTTCCTATTTGCTACTTTGGCTGATCTATTTCCGTGTCATTACTTTCATGTTTCTAGATGATCTCTTTTCTAGTTATGGTCTTCAAAACAGACAAATTCCCCACTTTGTCACCTGCAAATATCTCTGCTTTTCATTACTCCCATCATCCTAACTTGAACAAAGGCATGACCTACCTTCCTTCTCGAATGAACTCCTCCATGTATGTTGGCATTCCAACCTTGCTTCACCATCAATTGCTTGCTTCCTACTTTCCCTCTCCTCTGTTCTTTCTTCCTCAACAGATATGCTCAAGCATCTTTACTATTTAAGATCCTTCTCTTCCATTCTGAATCTTCCCGCTAGTTACTACTTTTCTTCCTCCTGTCACTTAAAATTACTTCTCCCTTACTGTCTCCTCTTTGCCAATGGTCATACGAACTTAACCCAATAATGTTCCCATCTGTTTCTTCTATTAGTTAAACTAAAATTGGTTTCTCAAAGTACTTCATTATCCTCTCAAATATCAAACTTTATGGTCTTGGGACAATGATCACAATAGTTAATATATGAAAATATGACACACTTGACTATGTATGCTTCCCTAAAATTCTTAACCCCCCATTACATTTTATGAAACTACATTCTTATCCTTTATGTCTCTGGTTACTTTTCTTGAAATTATCTTCTGCGGGTTTTAGTTTGCTGTACTTCGTGTGTATATATTCCACAATTTTATTTTATACACACATTTAAAATATTTCTGCCATGCCTGTACACACAAACTGAGCAATCTGTTGTCTAATTTGACTATGTCCTCTATATTCCAAACTATGAAACTGCAGCTCTGATCTAGGTCATGAATTCCCTGTCTAAATTTTCAAGCTCTGTATAATTATGTTTTTGACATCTCACATTTAATATTTGAAAAAAATTCAGCTGATTATATTTACTACTCAATCGACTAGGCCTCTTTAGATAACACAAATTCTACTTTAATTAACTTAGGCTAAATAAGGATTTATTAGAGAGATCCGGGGGTGTGACTGGACTAGCCATAGTCTGGAGTCCATATACTTGTCTTCCCTGCTTCTTTTTATTTTATTTATTTACTTTTCCTAGGAGAACATTATAATTTTTTATTTTTAACTAATTAATTAACTAATTAATTTTATTATAATTTATTGTAAAATTGGCTAACATACAGTGTGTACAGTGTGTTCTTGGTTTTGGGGGTAGATTCCCATGATTAATCACTTACACACAACACCCAGTGCTCATCCCAACAAGTGCCCTCCCCAATGCCCATCACACATTTCCCCACTCCCCCCACCTCCTCCCATCAACCCTCAATTTGTTCTCTGTATTTGAGCCCTGCTTCTTTTTAGATAATGGCTTTATTAAGTCCAATCAAAACCCACACCCTACATGGGATAAGGAAGATGGTTATCAACATTGTCTGATTCTCATGCTTGAAACTTCTAGTTGTGAAGCTTTGACTGGATCTTCTTCCTTAGCTCCAGTTTGCAAAATCATGGGGAATTCTTGTATCAGCTCACTTAGGTCAATTGAAAGACACCTGGACATTTAGGCCCACATAGGCAGAGTAAAGCTGAATTCTGAGATTGTGGGATCATTCTGAATGAGGCATCTACTCCAACTGATACCCATCACTGCTTACTTTCTGTGTTTTCTGTCTGAACAGCAGCAACCATTAAGTCACACAAGCTAAATACCACAGCATCACATTTGCCACTTTCTTTCTCTCTCAAGCCAACTACCAACCCCTAAATATTCTATCTCAACATTGTCTCACTAGTATTTTCATTTGCCTGTTTCTCCAGTGGTCCCACTCAAGTTAAACTCAGCATCATATCTCTCTTGCATCACTGATAAGTTGGTTTCTGACTTGAATCTCTACCATTTCTAGTGCATTCATCTCAGTCTAGTCAAAGACGATGTTACCACCCTCAACAAACATGTACTATACTTTGTCTCTCCTGTATTCACAGCCACGTTTCTCTGCTATCCTTTAGG
Organism: Acinonyx jubatus; assembly: GCF_027475565.1. Classification (NCBI taxonomy): domain Eukaryota; kingdom Metazoa; phylum Chordata; class Mammalia; order Carnivora; family Felidae; genus Acinonyx; species Acinonyx jubatus. The sequence continues at coordinate 122,122,941 of NC_069382.1, read as the reverse complement.
CTAAAAGGATATAGCACAACTTGATAACAAAATTTCTTTACAAAGTTGTCAATAGTCCATGTCTTTAATTCCTCATTTTCTCTAGAAGCTAGCGAAGGTTTCCCCCCTGCCCACCAACCCATTAAACCAATCTTTCCAAATCACCAAAGACATCCATCTTGCTAAATCCACTGTCAGTTATCTATCTGCCTGACTCAAGCCTTAGAAGCATTTGTTACAGATGATTAGTTCCCATTCTTAAATTACTTTTTTCTTGGCATTTTAGTTTCCTACCCTCCTGACTTATTTCCTATCCCTTAGATGTCTTCCTTTTTTTTTTAAATTGAGGTATAATTGACATACAACATTATTAAATTAATATTTAATATTTAATATTAACATTTAATATTTAAATATTTAATATTTTAATATGTACATACTATTAAATGATACCACAGTAAGTCTAGTTAATGTCTATCCTCATGCACATTTACAAACAATTTTTTCTTGTGATGGGAACTTTCACACAGATGCCTTCGTTTCATTGCCTATTACTAGATCTATTTCCTCTTTCCAAACAACAAATATTGGCATTCTATGGGGCTCAGTCCTCAGGCCTCACTGTTTTTCCTCATATAAACGTTCTTCCTAGTTTACCTGTATAGCTTTTCCTGTCCTCTCTGCATATAAATTCATCTACAATTATATTCACATACCACAACCTTGCAGTGTATTCGTAATTATTTCATACTTTTCTGTTTCTGTAATAATACTTCCTGTGCGCTCATACAGTTGCCATAATGAAGTCTTTTCCCATTGTTTGCCTGTGCTACTACCACTATTTCTCTAAGACCCAAGTCAATGCTATTTCTCCTAAGAAGCCTTTCCTGATTAGCCCACCCAGCTTAACTGGAATAAATTATTTAAGGCTTCGCTCTCTGAGTAGCCTGTACCTCATTTTAACACTTGCTACATCCTGTATTCTCTTAAAAATTTCTACTAAATTTTTGACTACACCACTGAGACTGTAGTTCCATGGAAGGCTGCTATAATCTGTTCTGGCACACCACCATGGCACTCTTGCAGCTAACCTATGAACCCATAATTCAGTTCCTGACAACCGAGGCTTTTGATCCTTACCTAGCTCAGCCTATCTGACTTGCCTCCTCTCAGGAAGTTTTATCTGTCTTTCTAACCTCTGATTTGCTTCCCAGAAGTGGCTCTATCCAACTTTTATTCTCAGTTACTTAAAAGATAGTGGGCACATCATTTAAAATATTACATTTATTCACTCAAATTTACTTAAATTCAATGTGATAATGGTTTATTCAAATTTTTATTTTTTGTGTATTTAATTTATTTTTAAAAAGTCTCTAGCCTTACCTATCCAAAAAAAAAAAAAAAACAAAGCAAAACAAAACAAAACAAAACAAAACAAAACAACAAAACCTGACAGAAGTTAATTCTTGACAGAAGTTAATTTGCTTAAGTCCACAGTCAATGAGGGAAACTTTAAAATATTTGAACTCATTTTATTTCACTTCAAAACTCAGCCTTTAAGACTCTTTCCCCTTTTCTTCATCAGTCACCCCTTTACCTTTTCTAGTACCTGCCTTACTCTAGCAGAGTGCCCCACACAGTAGGCACTCTGTAAATATTTGTTGAATTGACTATAACTTTTGTGGAAGTTAGCAGTTTTGTCATGAAAATGCTGGGAGGCAGGGGAGGTTAATTGAATATGAGTCTCAAGGCATCTGTGTTATTTCTGTCCTCAGTACTAGCTGGCAAACTGCATTTTTCTCCTTTCCCAACTGCTTCTTATAACCAGCCACAGGGGGCCTGCAAAGCTTAGAGCAAAGTCAAATAACACAGTCAACCCATTCTAGGAAGGCTCTGCCAGAAATTTACAGTGCTAAGGAGCTAGGAAATAGATCACAGAGTTGGAGGAAGAAAAAAAAACCTGTCTTCTAGCATAGCAATACACTTGAAGCACTTGATGGTAAGAATACAACTTCTGTTACCTTCCAGGATTGGATTATATACAGCATGGATGAAATATGTATGGGTTTTCTAACAGACTTACTGAAATCCAACAATATTGCCAAACAAGAAAAAGCACAGTGGTGAGAAGGTGTCTTTGTCTCTTTACAGAATTTTATTATACCTTTGTTTCTTGACAGACTTTCTAAAAATGTAACCAATGATACCAAAATTAATGATCAGATATTGAAAATGTTTCCCAGTCAAAAACAGACAAAATAATGTTACAGAGTAGCACTTTAACTTTTTTGTCAAGCAGAATTTCATAACTGATCTCTCTGTTAAATGGATTCAAAGCCATTTCCTATAGTTAAAAAGTGATCATGCCACATTTTTAACTTTAAAAAGATGAATAATCTCTTCCATTAAAAAAATCTTATGCTCTAAAATTGTTTACATGATTACTTTTTCTGTGGGTATACTGACTGATAAGAGAAAAGAAAAATAGTTGAATATTTCTTATATCTGGAATCATGAAGTAGAAGAAAGCTTCTGATCACAGTCATATTTAGAATTAATACAAAGCTCCAGCATTAGGTAGACTTTAAACACTAAATCTTTATATCACTGACAGTACACCTGCTCATCTCTGACTTATTTGATCCAAATTTCTAGGAAAAGTTTTTATTTTTTTCATTCTTCCTGTGGAGCAACACAATAATTGACCATAACACATATGCTGCTCTCCCATTCAGTCCATGTGATCTTATCCAAGATATCCTTAAATTTGCATCCCTAATGCCACTTACTCTAAGAAGCGCTTTCCAATCAACTCAAGGTAACACATTGTGCTAGGTAAAAAACTGAATACTTTGACTTGAAGCCCTGTAGCTAAGAATAATGCTTTAAGCTATCCAAGAAATTTTAGTTATTTTGCAAAACATTACTTAATGTGGATTTGTATGCTCTCCTCATTATTAGATCAAGTTAAACATTTTTGTCTGAAGCAGTGATCTGTTGTATTCTTTGTGCAGCATAAGGCATGTGGTATATAGTTGTTCATTTTTTGGCAATGAAAAATTTGATCGCTTGGTTAAAGTGTCATCTAGATTTCTCTCTCATAAAGGGAAGTGAAGTAAGTCATACTGAGAAAGACAAATTCTGTATGATTCCATTCATAAATGAAATCTAAAAAAAAACAAACAAGCAAACAAATAGATGAATAAAGAAACAAAAAGCAGAATCAGACCTATAAATACAGAGAACAAACTGATGGCTGCCAGAGGGGACAGGGATGGGAGGTTGGGTGAAATGAGTGAAGGAGAGTGGGAGATACAGGCTTTCAGTTGTGAAATGAATACATCACTAAAATAAAAAGCACAGCAGAAGGAACATAGTCAATGATATTGTCATAGCTATACAATGGGACAGATGGTAGCTACACTTGTGATGAACATAATATATAACTTACCAAATCACTAACTTGTACACCTGAAACAAATGTAACATTGTGTGTCAACTATACTCGGATAAAAAATAATAAGCAAACAAACAAATAAAGGTAACTTTCCCCTTTTGTAATAAGAAACAGTTTGTAAGGTGGTAATTTGAACCATGTGAACATTATTTTTCCCACTAACCTTTCTCCAATATTTTCTTTTTAATACTTTTTTATTCTAAAATAGTTTTAGATTTACAGAAAAGTTTCATAGGTAGTACAAAGGTCTTTTGTTTATCACACCCAGATTGTCCTGTTGTTAATGACATATAATGACATTTATCATAACTAATGAGCAAATATTAATGTGTTATTACAGAACTCCATGCTTTAGTTGGATTATTTAATTTTTATTCAGTGTTATTTTTCTGATCCAGGATCCCATCCAGGATATCACATTGCACTTATTCATCATGTCTTCTTAGACTTCTCTAGACTTTCCTTGTTTTTTTGATTACCTTGACAGTTTTGAGGAAGACTAATCAGGTATTTTACAGAATGTCTCTCAATTTCAATTCAGCTGATCTTTTTCCCATAATTAGACAGGAATTTAGGTTTGGGGAAGGAAAATCACCGAGATAAAGTTCTACTTGTATCATATCATATTAAGGGTACATGCTACCAACATGAGCATTCACGGTGAATATTAACCTAATCATGTGGCTAGGGTAATGTTTGTCAGGTTTCTCCACTGTAAAGTTACTCTTTTTCTTTCTTTTCATTATCTATTTTTTTGATAGGAAATCCCTATGACCAGGTGGGACATTATGTTCCATTTTCTGAAGAGAGGTGTTTCTTCATAAATTACTTTGATTTCTTCTGTATGGAGGTTTACCTATTCTTCCTACTTTATGTATTTACCCAATTATTTATTTACATAAGTATGACTCATAGGTTTTTATTTTTACTTAGGTTACAGTCCAGTTCTACATTATTTATTTTATCGTTCAAATTATCCCAGCTTTGTCACAAAGAGTAGTTCCATTGTGTTTCTTTGACATATTTCATCGTTTTATTTTAAGCACTTCCTTAATTTCTGGTACTACAGAGGCTCCAGGATCATCTTATCTATCTCCTGTCCCAGATTTATGATCATCTATTTCTCCAAGGAACTCTCGCTCTTTCTATTAACCAGGATCTGAGTTCTGGTTGTGTTCATTACTACTGAAGTATCAATGTTTCCAGGATTTTTCAGAGTAAAGAGCTTGGAAATATTATATTATATACCTCTGTATACACAGAGATTATTATAATACTTTATTAATATATAATTATGTTTCCTCATATAAGCATAAACCCATATTTATAATTATTTCTGGATCTATCCATTTGTATTATCATTAATCCAGACGTTAGTTCATATTGATGTTTCTAACTTAAGCCAGTTATTCTAGCCTTGTCTCTTTGTTTATGTGTAACTTCTCACCCCATCAGTGAGAAACCTGGTTCCCAACATCTATAATTCATTTGTGTATTTATTCAGTCTCAGTATGCATGTTGGTTATTTCAGATATACTAACTCATAAACTTGTGAGGCACAAATTTACCACCTCAAGCACAGTGCTTTCGTGTAGTTTCTTTTGTTCTTAATCTTATGGTCTCCACTTGTTTCCCGAGTCACTTGGAACGTGATGGTTTCCCTCCACCTCCTTCGGTGATGTCACTCATTTGTAATACAATTATATTATTTCACCACAATTTTCATTTCATACTGGGATCTCTCCCACACACCTCCTAATTTACACTTTAGTTTCACTTAAGTTAATTTACACATTAAGTTTCACTTTTTGGCTGTACGGTTCTACAAGTGACAAATGCTTGCTGTCATGTATAAACCACTATAGTATCACACTATGAATAGTTTCACATTCCTAAAATAAAACCCCCTGTGCTTCACTGTTCAGTCCTCCCAAATCCCTTGCAACCACTGATGTGTTTTCTATCTTTATATCCTTGCCTTTTCTTAAATGTCATATAAATGCAATATTATAACATATAACCTTTTCAAACAGGCTTCTTTCATTTAGCAATGTGCATTTAAGATTCATTCACGTTGTATTCATTCCTCTTTTTTATTGAAATATAATTGACATATGACATTATATTAGTGTCAGGTGTACAACACAGTGATTCAATAATTGTATATATTCATTCCTCTTCATCACTGAATTGTTTTCCATTGTATAGAGGTATAACAGGCTTTTATTATACATTCATCTCTTGAGAGACATCTTGGCTGCTTCCCTTTTTTGATGATAACGGCTGTAAAAATTTGAATGTAGAATTTTGGTCTACATAAGTTTTCAAATCAGTTGAATAAATACATGTGCAATTGGTGTATTGTGTGGTAAGACTATGTTTAGTTTTATAAGATGCTGCCAAAATGTCTTTCAAAGTAGTTATACCATTTTGTATTCCCACAAGCAATAGATGAGAGAGATTTCATGTTGTTTCACATCTGTTCTGGTAATTGATACTGTCATTTTTTTTTAATTTTAGCCATTCTAACAAGTGTGTAATATCTGATTGTTGTTTTAATTTAGCAATGGTCTTGTCACTCATTCACAATCTTTTTCTAAATCATTTATTAAGTTGGTAGTTGCAAAATATCAGTATTTTAATTCTATAATTTATTTAGTATTATTTGCTATTCTTGTAAGTCCTCTGTTAAAGAACAGTGCCCACCCCTCTTTCTTAAGTATCTTCCATAAATATCAATTTCTTTATTTTATTATGTTGTAATATAATATTGATTTTATATATTTATTTTGATGTTCAAATTATCCCACATTTATTTTAGAAAGAAGTTTATTCTTCCTTTTGACATATTTGGGACAATTTTTTAAGTAAATAAAAAAATTAATATCAGCAATAAAAATGTCTAGAGGAGAAAAGTCAGAGTGCAGACTTGCTACAATACACTATCTAAAATAACTACTTTTCAACAAAAATTCATAAGACATATAAACAAACAGAAAAATGTGACTCATACTCAGAAAAAAAGTCACTATGGATGAGAGAATCCAGATGTTGGTTATAGCAGAAAAAAAAAAAATTGAAAGCAGCTCTTTTAACTATGTTCAATGAATTAAAGGAAACAATGCTTAAAGAATTAAAGTATGATGACAGTGAGTCAACAAATAAGGAATCTGAGTAAATACATAGAAATACATGAAAAAAAGAACCAAATGGAAACTCCAGAATTGAAACCTTTAGTAAATGAAATGGAAAATTTACTAGATGGACCCAATAGGATATTTGAGATGACAGAAAAGTAAATCAATAAAATTGAAGATTGGTCAATGGATATTATTCAATCTTAACAATAGGGAGATACAAACAAACAAAAAAAGATTGAAGAAAAATGAATAGATGATCATACACCTGACAGAAAATATCAAGCATACCAACACAGACATAATGTGACTGTCAGATAGACAGAAAAGAGACAAAGGAGTAGAAAAAATATTTGAGGAAATAAGGGTCAAAACTTTCCCACATTAGATGCAATATTAATTTACAGAGCCAAGAAGCTCAACAAATCCCATGCAGGATAAAAACATGTATCTATAGATCTATTGATATATAGGTATCTATACTATCTATATATCAATAGATCTATAGATAAATTTTTGAATATATCAAAGTCAAATTGCTGAAAGACAAAGACAAAGAAAGTTCTTCAAAAATTAAAGAAAACACCATATAAGAAGAAACAACATACAATTAATAAATGACTTTTCACTAGAAACAATGAAGACCAGGAAGCAGTAGGATCCACTTGTTTCCTACAGTGTATTTCACAAATGCCTAAGCCAGAAATTTCATTGTTCCAGAAAAGTGTGTCATGCCTGTGAATGCCTTTTCTTAAATCTTTGATTATTTGCTTAGGATATCTATGCTGATTATCTTTTTATCTTCATGAGTTTACTTTTGAGCTTCAGGAATTTTCATTCACTTACTTTTGAACAATAGTCAATAAATTCTAGATATCCCTATTCATCGTTAGAGGGAAACTGGAAATAGTTACATATTTAGTGTACTCTTTTGGGTACAAATAATAATGATTGCTTCATTTGCCAATCCTTTCAGAGAGAAAGTGAAATCTTTAAGTGTTGAGTTCTGAAGCATTCAAGTAGTCAGTATTTCAAAAGTCTTACAATTTTGAGGTTGCCTTTTCCATGCGGAAACAACTTCATCAGACAGACTTCAGCCCAACCATCCAACCATCAAAACACTTAAGTAGGTGGCATTATGATAGGGAAAAATAGGATAAAATAGGCAGAGAGGGAAACATTAGGACCTGGGGTCCCTGGTTTGGGGAAAACACATGTTTTGGAACAATGCTGGGAGCGTCTGACCACAGCAAACTCCCTTGGGCCTAAGGTTCAAGTTAAGAATGTAACAGACACCATCTACTCCCTCTCAGGTTCCCCTGAGGAATTTGACAAAAGACCTAACTAAAAATAAAAAGTAGACCATAAAACATATGACCCAAAAGGAATGATATAGACCACTCCTCATCCAATGGAACCGAGCCAATCAGGAATGGACAACCCGGCACCTAGTGATCAAGACAATAAGGGTAGGACCTGAGAAGGAACAAGGGGGAAGGGAGGGCAGGTCCACCAGAACCTTATAAAACAAGGACCCTTGGCTATTGTCATGAGCATTCACTTTTGAATGCCCCATCTCTGTAAAGAGAGCTTTCATACTATTCTTACTTTCCGATCTTATCTTATACTCTAATAAACTTTTGCCTACTGCTCATTTTGTTTTGTGACTACCTCTTCTTTCTTGGAAGCAGCGAGACAACAAATCCTGGCATCCAGGTAAAAAAAAAAATCCTGCAACAGCATGATCCCTCACACTGTCTCAAATACCAAACAAAACACCCCTTTGAGATATTTTACTTCTTGAACACCAGCCTCAATATTAGTGTTAACCTAATCAACATATATTAATGTTTATAAGAGACTGCAGATGTACTTTATTTGGCAGCTCAATAACACTTTGGGAAGGTTTGGAAAAGTATTGAAGATATATAGAAAAATCAGTCATTAGTTTTAGAGAGTGGGTATCATGAGTCAAGATTTCAACAGGTCTGCTACCTGCTGCTATTTCTTTTCTTTTTTTTTTATTTTTTTTTAATGTTTATTATTTTTTTGAGAGAGATAGAGAGACAGAGACCAAGCAGGGAAGGGGCAGATAGAGAGGGAGGCACGGAATCGGAAGCAGGTTCCAGACTCTGAGCTGTCAGCACAGAGCCTGTTGTGGGGCTCGAACTCACAGACTGCGAGATCATGACCTGAGCCAAAATCAGACACTTAACCAGCTGAGCCACCCAGGCCCCATAGGTGCTGCTATTTCTGATTCTCTGATATTTCATCCACCTCAGTCCACAGTTTTCAGGTACTTCCTCCTATATACTTTCATCCATATCTTACACCGCAAAATTTCTGTTTTAGGCAAATCAAGGCGTTAGTCATAGAACTTAGTGGTGTCTGTAAATCTCTATTTTATTTCTTACCCAGAACATATCTCCTCTCTCTCAGTGCAATAAGATATCTTTCCAGGCTGCCATGGCTTGACAAGTTGAAGCTCGAGATGAGGAAGCCTGAATTTAATTTTGTGATTTGTATATTTAATAACAGTATATTTGAACAGTAAGTACATTTTGAAAGTCTAGGAAGAAAATAAGCTAGCATTATGGTGATGATTTTGAAATATGGATTTTAGTCTACATGGCAATTTAATTGCTAGTTAGGAGCAAATCCTGTCTTATAGCAATAGGGTTAGTCAGTATTTCTCTAAATTCAATATGAACTATTGATTCATGGCTGCTACAGTACGAAGGTCTGCTGAAAGAGCAAGGGTTCCAGATAAAGTAATTTGAACAATAAAATCATTTGAAAAAAAAACAACAACAAAAAAAAGCTTTTTAAAGAACAAATTCATTTAATTCACACTGAACCAGGCCAGACTCCTAGGAACTTGGAAGGGTGTAAACTTGATTAAGAGCGGCTGTTTGTTTAGTTTGGAAAAGGGGGGAAACCATGCTGTTAATATGATCCCTTTACACTATTTCCAATAAAATTCAGCTATTGTAAAAATTCTATTGGAAATATTCTTCCCAGTAAGAACATATGATCTCACACATAATCAGACCTGGGGTCTTAATAATGATAAAGGATATGTGAAATTAGTAGAGGCTATACCTTTTCAGGCCCTAAACTCTCTTATGTGCCTTTTATTCTTTCTATGCCTTTATGGCTATGTCAGTCCAGCACTGGCATTTCTTATAACACTCAGGTAGATGATAAGTTATCAACTAGGTAAAAATTACCTTCAAAACCTCAGACTTCTCAAATATATTCCAATTTTTCTTCACATTCCATGTCTACTCAGTATTCATCTTCATTCCTTCTCTACCCTTCAAAATTTCTAAAATCTTCATTTCTTTTCCAAATCTCTTTATACTAAGGTAAAAATAAATAAACAAGTAAACTGCGGTATTACCCTTCCTCATAGCGTTTGCATTTTTACAATTAACTGCCCTTTAACCAATATGTATAATGTTCATCCGAGATCCTGCATTGGAACTGAAGTTTTCAGGCTAGTGCTTCTCAAAGCAAAGACAAGAGAAACAATTTCCAGGGCAGTTGCTCTAGTTGCTATCAGGAAGTATATGGGGTGAGGAGAAGGGACTGGCCAGGCTTGGATACTCTGAAGCACTCCTGGGATGATTATGAAATGTTCTTCCATACCTCTCTTTAGGACTGAGACACATTTCTCTGTTTCTGCCTCTTCCCCTTACTCCTAAAACCAACCTGATACGATACCATCACAATGCAACTTGCTGTCTTCTACCTCTGTGCTTCATCTTGTCTCCCAGATTCTATTCTAGATCACAAGGAATCTTTGCCAAGTGAACCCCAGTAACTAGCACAGGATGTGAACTTGAAGCAAATACAAGCACATAGAAGGGAAAATATAAAGTAGCGAAAGGACATGCCTCAGTATCTGATAAAATACCTCCTTTAGGACAATTCTTCTGGTTGGACTCAGGAGGTTGATTTCTTTCCTTTCAGATATAGTCCAGAGCAGTGCTTCCCAACATTCAGTGGACATTAGAATCATTATAAGAGCTTTTAAAAATATCAATGTCTGGCCTCAACCCAAAGATCTTTATTTAATTGATTTAGGAAGGGTCTGGCCATTGACTGTTTTTTAAGTTCCCAGAGTGATTGCAGTGTGTAGCTAAAGTCTATAATGTTGAGGTGCCAAAAAAACATAGAACAAAGAACATGTTACTTCATTATATTTTAAAAAGCAATGCATATTTATTTTGGCATATTCTTCCTGAAGCCTATCCATATAAAATCTTCTCTTTTTATCTGCAAAATGTAATATATGAAGGTAGTTTGACATTTTAAAAGACCGAAAAGAGGTCATTGACTAAATTAATTCCCCAAGGTAGTTTAGTGCCAGATACTGAAACCAGCATAGTGTTATCTGCTGCTAGCATGGGATTTTCTTTTTCTAAAGGGAACGTGTTTTCCTAAGAGACTCCTTTGAATTCTGATCTTATAAGATGTCACCAAAAAAGTATCACTGGTCAAATAAGCTTGAAAACGTTTTAGAGCATATCCTAATTTTGCATATTTTTAATCAAGTCAGTATTTTTAAATGCTCTTTGAGGTCCTGCAGTGAATAAAATCATTTGAAGTGATCAATTCCAGATTTTCCTAACTTCTTTGACTATGGACTATGTTCTGTAGTAAGACATAGCTAGCAAATTTAATCTTCTGCCAAACACACATGTAAATCATTATACTGCATCATACTGTCCTACATACATCTATACAATAAGCCACATTCAAGAATCCCAGTGAAATCCTATGAGCTAATATTTCCTGAAATTCAGAATGCTAGAAAAGAAGGTCTAGCCGTCTTATTATAAAAGAAGTTACAGTAAGTTCCACAATTATATTCTAATAAAATATTCTTTAACTCATGGGAAGGGCTGCAAATCTACTGAGTGTATCCAGTGTTGTTAACAAATTGATTTGCAGTGTAATTCAGTGTAATTGTAGGGGCGCTAGGTGGCTCAGTCAGTGAGACATCTGACTTTGGCTCAGTTTGTGGGTTCAAGCCACATGGGGCTCTGCAATGACAGCTCAGAGACTGGAGCCTGCTTTGGATTCTGTCTCCCTCTCTCTCTTCCACTCCTTTGCTTGTGTTCTGTCTCTCTCTCTCTCAAAAATAAAATAAAATAAACATTAAAAAATAAAGTGTAATTATAATAGGACATAAAATTATTTCAATCGAGGTTTTATTAGCAAATATTTGTTTCTCTATCTATATATAGCCACTAATTTATTTTACCAGTTTCTATCAAAGACAGTTACAGTTTAAGTCAAATTTTGACATTTCAGTGTTTTTCACTATGCTGACTTTAAAATATTACTTTGCAACTTCAAGCATTACTCTTCAAAGGGATTTGTTTATCATAGAATTCTAGAGCAAAGTGCCTTCTCTTCTTGCAATGGGAGCACTCTGAGCAGTGTTTCACACATCATCCTTTGTCTAATAAGAGCACCCTATTGATTCATAGTTGCTAAAATGCATTTCCTTGGATACTGTTGTTTTGTGTGTGTGTCCTAAAGGTGGTTAAACACACACAAGTAAATAAACACACACACACACACACACACACACACACACACACACTTCAGAGGTTTAATTTTATTAACCACTTATGTTTATTGGCTACACTGAATTTGAATGCATATTCTGTAGATTTGAAGTTTTTTCTCTTTTAGATTTAGTTTGTGGTTGTGTTCTAATTTGTTAAAGTATTAGTCCATGCCGTTACTCATAGCCAAATCTATATGTGTATAGATCATTTAGTTTGAGTGATTTCCACTTTTTAAAATCAAATGACTTTTATTATCCTATGTGCTTCTAAGCTGTTGCTTTCTATCATTAATTCAACCCACTGTTTATTTTTTCATGTATATAATAACAATAATAGGGAAATTACATTTATCATAAAGGAATGATATACGAAGGAACACTGAAGCTTTGCTGTGGGTTATCTAATATTAGCTATACATAATTTTTTAAAGTTATCTTAAAAAACACTTGGTAATGGGTTGTTTTGCTTTATTCACCCTATTATTTATGTTAATGATAGGTAGGAAGTTTCTTGTTTGACATAGTTTTTCTTAGCAGAGTTATATTCATGGAAACAATCAGCAATCAGTTTAAAAAAGGACAAAGAGAAATTTTGTGAAGGTGGAAAAAGCAAGTGGCAAATAGACAAATAATATTAAAAGCTATTGGTAATTCTTGTCATGTTGTCTCCTATTTTTAGGACTTGAAAGTAAACTCACTGAAATGAAACAATAGGATACAATGTCATGTTTCTTTCCCTTGGACATTTTAAACAGCAGGAGGGATCCAAATGATTGTCAGGTGGCTTTTGTTGTTGCTGAATACCAAAGTAAAGAATTATAATTTAAGATAAATTTAGTTTCTAGAAGCCAAGTCCAAAAATTCTGAAACCACCCATTTTCTTTTGCTATACGTCTAACTTCAATATCTTCCTTGGTTGCCTCTGATTTTCTTTTCAGGACTGGCAGATACAATGGTACTGAATTTAGAACCTCTTCATTAGGAGGCTGATTTACCTGTATTCACTTATTCCTTCTTTGGTCATATAGCATGATACTTTTAAAATATATCCAAACTCTTGAATGCTTATAACACTATCCCTATTATTGAGTCAAATCAACTATCCACATGGTGACTTGTCTTGCCTTTATTTACTTTAGTCATTACCCTGACAATATTAGACATCACATCAACCAAACAAAAGCAAATATATTAATGCCAAAATGTGGTCTTTCATTCACTTAACACCTTTCTGATATAAATTTATCTGACTAGAGAGACAGGAAGACCTTTTTTTTGAAAGGAAGTTTAGCCCAGAATTCTAGAATTGAATCATCCATTTTCTATGCATCAGTGAAAATGGTCATTTCATTTTTCTAGGAGTAAGTTCTTTCATTTGTAAAATGATACAGTAGGGTTGATGATCTCTATAGGTCTTTTCTAGAAGGCTTATCAACTCAACATTCAACAGAAAATATGCACTTAAAATATATTAGAAAAATCTATTTTTACTTGTAATTTAGAACTAAAGGATTCCATCAAGATGCTACTATCAGGAAGAAAAAAAAAGGCAGAATTAAGTTCCTAAAATATCTTTAGTCAGATATAAACACTTTTATTTTTTGGAGAATAATTTACACAGTGCTCATGTGTTTGAAGACAAAGCTAATGTATAGCAATACTCTCCTCATAGAGTTTGTTAGGGATATTTTCAACAGGTTATTTAAATTTCTGCCTGGAAATTTAGGGGTTCCACCTAAATAAATTTACAATAAAATTTTTATTTGTATGCTATAAATCATAGCTTTATATATTCTTTTTTTGTATAAGAAATGGGAAATATTTAATGTTGGTGGAAGAGTTTTACAGGGAAAACTTGAGTAATCACTTTACAAGCACATTTAGAAATTAAGTTTTATTTTCTATGATATTGATACTTGATATTCCTAATTTCTGACTCAATGTCACAATTTTTCAAGGATTGTTATTCTCCTAGGAAGAGACTACATGCATGCATTCACACATTTACACACACACATATAAACATAAACACACCTGCTAAATATTCCTAATTTGTTTAGCTATAAAGAAAAACTCAACAAAACCAAAGATGCTATCAGTTGCTACATAAGTGGCTTATTCATGTGATATTTTTCTCATTTCTTGTTTTCTTTGGAGGAGACCCGCCAGTAATACATTCTACCAGGAGGCAATTATATAAGAGTTGGGAAAGAAGTCAAATGTTCTTGTACCACTTATCTTTTATCTTGGGCTTTTCTTCAACTATTCCAGAAGAACTCACACCAATAAACTAAGTGTTAATCTTCCTAAATTTCCATTAAAAAGTTTGTTATTCTTATAACAAAATCACGATCAATGAGACCTAAATATTCTGAAGAGTGTTCCTCCAACTTTCAAGATTCTAGGCAGTCCTCATTACACAGAGTATGACACAGTTTATTCAAAGAGAGCAAGATTTTTAACACTGATTAAAACCTTTAACATAATTAAAAATTACATGTCTTGTTCTCCTTCTAACTATATGCCTCCCAAATTATAATTTAGTTTCTGTCATTCAGACATATCAGAATTACAAGCATTGAAAGAAAAAAAGCACTATAGGTAAATTGACAAAATATGCATCTAGGGAATATTTTTAGGTATTTATAATATTTCTAGGAATTCTATACTGATATGTACCTTCTATATTTCTAACATATACTTTTTGTTGAATACTCACCTATATTAAGGAATAGTCTTTATATTGCTATAAATAAATGTTCTTTTATATAATTATGTGTAACGGAACTGTATAAAATCAATTATTATTATCTAATATGGGGATTATTTGGTTACATCTGATAAAAAAATTATATCCCATAAGATGATAGGCATGTTTTGCATTTGCTTCTCCGTTAATTCACACACACATTAATTTTTCATTGAACCCACAGAGCTCACAAAGCACCATCACTCCTGTTACACCAATGACTAAGAGGGGCTTAGACACACTGTAGGAAAGTCCACCCCTGTGAGTTCTGATGACCTACAGAATATCTACAAATGCAGTGACCAATGACTAGAGAAAGTATGTCACATGTCCAAGCCAACCATACCGTCTCTAATAGGTATGTGACTCTATTCAAGTTTTCCCTTTCGTTTAGTCCATGTATTCTAATTCCTCTTTAATTTTTTTTCCTGAAACACAAATCTGTGTTCACTTATCCATATATTCATTTTTGACTCCTACTTCTGGCCACACTGACATTGCTTTCATTGTTCTGTCCTGTGTATAAAAGAAAAAAAATAATTAGCTCTATTTTGAGTATTTATAAGTTTGTCACCCTATTTGTTCTGCAGTATTTAGTGACTATTCTATACTAAAATGTACTTTAGCTGCTATACTTCACTATCTTTCAGAATGAGGTTTATGCATCTACTTTCTTTTTTATTTTAACTTTTTAAAATCTTTATTTATTTTTGAGAGAGAGACAGCGTGTGAGAAGGGAAGGAGCAAAGAGAGAAGGACACACGGAATCCAAAGCAGGCTCCAGGCCCCGAGCTGTCAGCACAAGCCCGACACGGGGCTCGAACTCACAAACCATGAGATCGTGACCCGAACCAAAGTTGGATTTTCAACCGACTGAGCCACCCAGGCACTCCTATGTATCTACTTTTCTTTCTTTGTTTCTCTTTTCCTTCCTTCTCCTTTGATCATTCCTTTCCTCTTTAGAATGTGTTTTGCTTCAAAAATATCTTACTGATAAAATGCCATGTTAGAAAATGGGCAAACAAAAATGATCACTTACCTTTATGGATTTTTTTTGACAGATTTTGGACAAAAATAAAAATTTCACAATAAAAATGGGAAGGCTAGGGGTGCCTGGGTGGCTCAGTCAGTTAAGTGTCCAACTCTTGATTTTAGCTCAGCTCATGATCTCAAGGTCATGGGATTTAGCCCTGCATCAGGCTTTGCACGAGTATGAGCCTGCTTGGGATTTTCTCTTTCCCTCTCTCTCTGACCCTTCCTACACCATCTCTTTCTCAAAATAAATAAATAAACATTTTTTTTAATGGGAAGGCTAATTCCATCTACTATGATCATTATTATGCTATTATAATATCAATATGAAATCTTATTTGCCTATCAGATATTTTAATTTTTAGATTTAATTTTAATGGATCTTGATAGACTTTTACAACTAAAATATATCAAATTAATTGAGAAAAATAACTGAAATATGGTAGAGTCTTTTCTATTCCTGGCTCCCATATAAATAAAAATGTGATTCTACTTTAAAGGAACCTGGTGATAAATTATATTGATATTGAGCACATTTTCATGTTAGTGTTTAGTACATTAGCTATTGTATGTGTATTTAACCTAACAAATCTGAAGGCAAATTGTAAAGAATAAAATGATAAATATTGGACTTTAATCTAGTTTTGACATAATGGAGCTGTCATCTCTAAAATCATTTAATCTCTCTGGCCTGGTTTTCCACTGTGTAAAATAACATTCTCCCATAATAATGGAATCTATGGTAATGATTATTTAAATAAAATCTTAAAATATTTAAATAAAATCACAAAATCTTATTCTAACATTTTGACTGTTTTAAATTTCATGTATTTATTTTAAGAAAGAGAGAGAGAACATGGGAAAAGCAGAGAGAGAGGGAGAGAGAGAGTCCCAAGCAGGCTCCATGCTGTCATTACAGAGTCCAACATGGGCCTCTTGAGCCAAAACCAAGAGCCAGACGCTTAACCAACTGAGCCACCCAGGTGTCTAATAATATGTTGACATTTTGACCACCAGCCTCACACGAAGGAAAATAAAATCAGGGAAGAGTAGGGAAAAAAGAGATGCAAAATTACCAAATACCCACTAAGTGGTGCCCAGTGTTCAAGGTATTTTATATTTATTGTTCTATTTAATTATCATACTTGATTTTTGTGGTAAATGTTATCTGAATAATAAGGTTGAAGATTTCATGGCTTGACCAGGTAAATTGACTAGTAAATAATGGATTGATGCAGGTATATAATTTGTATGAACCTTATTCAAATTTGCACTTGAATGTGATACTCAATGTGAACAAGTAAAAGCTTGTCCTACCTGTCTACCTCCCAGGACCATCTGTTCTCCCTATGTATACACATGCAGTCCCATAAAACCTCTATGCAAATGACACCCTTTTGTTGGTGAAACTATGTGTTAATCATATACCATCATCTTTTATGCCCCCACGGCATTAAGACACTGCATCACCTGTTCTTTAAGTATTCTGTGGTTCCTCCCCCATTTTTATACCTCAGATTAATTTTCTGAGTCTTCTATTTAAAAAGAAAAAAAACTCTTTAGTGTCACATATATGTTAAAGTTGTCGGGGTGCCTGGGTGGCTCAGTCGGTTAAGTGTCTGACTTTTGCTCAGGTTATGATCTCGAACTCCGTGAGTTCGAGGCCTGCTCCAGGCTCTGTACTGACAGCTTAAGGTTCTGTACTGACAGCTCACAGCTTGGAGCTGCTTCAGAGTCTCTGTCTCCCTCTCTTTGCCCCTCCCCTGCTCACACTCTGTCTCTCCCTCTCTCTTTCTCTCTAAAATAAATAAACATTATTTTTTTTTCCAAATAAAGTTGTTCATCTTGCTCAGTGGAGAGAAGGAAACAATTATCTCTGACTTTTGATAAGGTGCAAGAATATATCAAGATCTAAATATTTGTTTACTTTTACTGGCATACAAATCGAATTGACATTTAACTGTGGTTTGGCTGGATCTCATTACCACTTATTTAACATTATCCTTCTTCCAAATCTGGAGTTATTTTGTATCCTCCACTTGAATTCTATAAAAACAAACAGCATTCACACCAATCTTTTAAACCACATTTCACAGAACAAGCAATCTGTTATCTCCTGGTTACTAATTTAGAGTTTGAAAAAAAATGATATTCACCAATATCTACTAACTTTTTATTTGTCATTGGTTATTATATGAGAACAAGACACATATTTTCAAGAAAAATCACAGACAAAAAGAAAAACTAATCTAACACAGCAATAAGGCACTTAATTCTCTTCACAAACCCTGAAAGAGTAAACACAATTGACCAAAATAACAAATCATTGACCACATTTTATAGTATGTCATATATCATAAAAATGAATAGAGGTTTGCATATGAACGTTTTTAGAGATCAATTTGTTCATGTTGTTTCAGTATTTGATGTAATAGATTATGATCCACTATGGATCATATACATATGTATATATACGTGTATATTTAAAAAGCACTTGACAGCCATTATTCTAAACACATGTTGTTATGTGCTGATTAAAATGAAGTTAGAAATTTTATAGAAAGTTGATGTAAGCTTATTGAAATATCTAGTATAATTTTTAAGATAATGCATATCAGAGACCTTCATTTGCACTTACTCATTCTAAGAGTCTATTGATCAAAACAAATAATCCAACACTAACAATGTAGCATAACTGTGAGAGAGGAAATATATTAAATAATAATATAATTATTTTGTCTACATTTGAATTGGCATGCATGGCATGGTCTTCCTATAAAATGGTTAGTTGAACGCTTTTTCATAAAATGAGGATAATTCTAATATAAGTTCACTGTATTCACAATCTTCTTCATTAAATAATATTTATTAATTATATCTCTGCCTTAGTAAACAGACCAAAATATATACATTTAATTTAATAAAAAAAATCAAGGTGTAATTTAGATTGGTAAGTATTTGCTCAAAAAATTTTTGAATCTTATAAAATATTTACGTGGTTCTTTATTACATATGAAACATATGTATTTAAATATCCAGTTAAGTATATCGTGTACCAGTTAACTTTAAGTTTAAACAAAATTTAATAAGAAGTTTTAAGATTTATGATTAAATAATAAATCTTTAAGCATATGACTACACAGAATAGTCAAATACTGTTTTTCCTGCAAGAATATTAGATCCATAGCATTGAGTTTTGTATAATTCTACCTTTGTAAATAAATACAGTGATCATAGTTTATAGCATACTAAGGAAACATCTTTTAGTTTAAAAATTGCATTGCAAAAGATAGCATGAATCTACAATAAAATCTGAACTTGCTTTTTTAAACTTTTTATTTAATCAGCATAACCAACTTTTAATCTAAAATTTTTAATATTTATTTAATTTTGAGAGAGACAGAGAGAAAGAGACAGAGTGTAACCAGGGGAGGGGCAGAGAGAGGGAGACAGAATCCAAAGCAGGTTCCAGGCTCTGAGCTGTCAGCACAGAGCCCAATGTGGGGCTTGAACCCACAAAGGTCATGACCTGAGTTGAAGTCGGATGCTTGACTGACTGAGCCAGCCAGGCTTCCCCAATGAACTTTTAATCTAACCAACAGAAAAAGGCATACAAGAGCATAACTTTAATAACATGAAGGCACTAAAGCAAATGGAAGATAGTCAATCCAATCTGAGTCCTCGCTTAAATTATGTAACGTTGCAAATAAAATGTGTATATCTATGGTTGTGTAGGTCTCCCTCACTTCACACAAAGAAATTTAAAAAGTAGGAGTATCATCACATCTCATCATTTTGGGGTAACTGCTGGCATAATATGACATTGTACCTCAACCATATCTCACATTATAAAGAGTCAGACAAACAAAAGAAAGCAAAGTATTGAGATTGCAAATATCAAGGCAGGAAATACCTAAAAGCAAATATGATCCGACTTAAGCACAACATTTAGCTAATAATGTAGATCATTATTTTAATAGTTTTCTCAAAAGTCTTTGAGAGGACAGAACTTAACTGAAAATGCCTGTTGCATAAACTTCTTGAGGAGCAGTAGCTACCTATCTATGTTAACTCAGTCCTTTGAGGTTGTTGCTAAGAGTTCTTCACTATTTAGATTTAGTTCCACAGGTTTTTACCTCTGATTTATTTTTCAGTTTGTGGAGTGATTTTCTGATCTAAGAATTTGGGTGATATCTCTTTCAGTTAAGATTTGGAAGTCAGACATGTAATGGGTATAATATAGTGATATGTACCATAGAGTTTGATGGTATTTCTGTAGTTGGGTTGTTATCTTCTGTAAATAGTGAGAACCTTAAAAATAAAATAACCAGTTATTTTAGTAGCAAAAGAAGATTATTCAGGAATAGTAGAGGGATTGCAGATTTGGAACATGGGAACAATGGCAAACCACAGACATTTATGAAGAGGCAGAGAGAAGGGCAGCTTCTATAAGGATTCAGGAGGAAATTGGGGAGGGTTGTTTTGAACATAGGTTCATTAGAGAATAACAGTTTGAGACTGCAGTAGTTTCTCAGTGGCTGGTAGTTGTGATGGTTAGTGCCTTGCTGCTGGGGCAGAGAGGGACCTTCCTTCTTTTTCTTCAAAACAGGAGATAAAATTTCTATGTGAACATGCCTTCCCTTGTCAAAATAATTCTTAACTTCCTTCTTCCTGCCAATTATACAGGCTGCAACCAATGGTATGTGTGTGAGAAGGCCCCCTTCAGGGCTTTCTGAAGCCATTTTAAATAAGGTTTCCTGAGGCGCCTGGGTGGCTCAGTCAGTTGAGCTGCTGACTTCGGCTCAGGTCATGATCTCGCGGTCTGTGAGTTCGAGCCCCGCGTGGGGCTCTGTGCTGATGGCTCAGAGCCTGGAGCCTGTTTCAGATTCTGTGTCTCCCTCTCTCTGACCCGCCCCCGTTCATGCTCTGTCTCTCTCTGTCTCAAAAATAAATAAACGTTAAAAAAAAGAATTTTAAATAAGGTTTCCTTTACTCATTTTCACAATATGTTGCTTAAAAGTAGAGTAATGAAAATCTATTGTTACCGGCGACAGGACCATAGAACAAGTAATTAATTGCTTTGATTCTCAGATTTCTCATTTGTAAAATGGAGTTAACAATAATAAAATTAATACCTACCTCAAGGGGTAGACATGCAGATGGTAAGAAAATATACAAATGGCAAGTAAATACATGAAAAGATGTTCAAAATCTTTTGTCATTGGGAAATATAAAATAAAACCATGTGGCAACCATGTGCCTCAAGTGTTGCAACACTACTCATCTATTTGAATGGCTCAAATGGAAAAAAAAAAAACTGACAATAACAAATGCTGGTGAGGATAAGGAGCCACAAGAACTCTCTTTCATTGGTGATGGGATTATGAAATGGTAGAGCAACTTTAGAAAAGAGTGGCAGATTTTTATAAAATCAAACAAAGGCTTATTATATAATCCAGCAATAACACTGTTAGGTATTTATCCAAGAGATTTGAAAACTTATATTCACAGAAAATCTGTATGAGAATGTTGAGTGTAGCTTTATCCATAACAGCCAAAACTAGAAGCAATCTAGATGTCCTTCAATAGGAGAATTAATAAATTGTGGAAAAGCCATACAGTGGAATATTATTTCAGGATAAAAAACATGAATGATTAACTCATGCAACTACATGCATGGCTATTAAATACATTTCACTAACTGAAATAAGGCACACAAAAATCTACATATTGCATGATTCCATTCATTTGATATTCTGGAAAAGGCAGAGTATAAGGGTAGAAAACAGGTTAATGATTGCCAGAGGCTGGGAGAGGAAAGAACAGTTGACCACAGAAGAATGAAGGGATTGTTTTACATAATACTGGGTGTAAGATACATGACTTTATGCATGTTTTAAAATCCATAGATCACGTGCCTCACAAACCAGACACCATAAACCATACATCATCAAGAACGAACTTTAACGTATGCCAGAGTCTAAATAATAGTAATGTGTTCATGGCAGTTTCTTAGTTTCTGCAAATTTCCATAAAAATGTAAGATGTTAAACTAGATGTGAGGTATATGGGAATTCTATGTGCTATCTTTGTTAAATTTTCTATACCTGTAAAATATAAATGTAAAAAGCATGATATTATTGCAAAATAAAAAAATAATATGCTCATTATAGAGTTCTTAAGAGGATTTAATGAGTATAAATCACAAAGATCAATACCCGAGTTATAACCATGCAATGTTAGCTAAGTATTTGTACTACCAGTCTTGTCTTTTTTTAAATTTTCCCCTCTTCTGAAAAGGGAACATTTTCCTATGGGAAATTATTCATGTACTTCACATAAGACTGACAAACATCTTCCCCTTCTCTCTGCTTCCAGTTAAAAGGAATGAACATATATATCACATCTAGACAATGAGACAATCTCATCCTCCAGCCTCAATAATTATTTTTGGCTAGGACATGTAACTTAAACCAGGACTTGAGAGACCCCAGGCACTGTTGGGAAATAATTGTTTTAACCTATTAAAATTCTTAAATTTACAGGATGAGCATGTAACTCTTGGTGAAGCTTTTTGCAACTATGTGAATACAGCTTTCCTGAATGTAAAACCAAATAGATGTGAGCAGAAATAGAGGAAAAAATTCTGACAATATTGACTTATACCCCTGATTCAACCCATAACTGGGGTAGAGTCATCCTGTTTTATCCAGTAATTTATGTCAACACATTAACTTCATTACTTCAGCTACCGTGAGTTGAGATTCAGTCTCTTACAATAGGAAGAATCATGACTATTGTAGTTTTAACTGTAGTTAGACAATGTCAGTTTAAACCATCTTGCGAAGTGATTAACTTGTTCTTTGGGTAAAGAACAATGAAATCAAAGGCAGTCCCAAGCATCAATCAACAAATGATCAAAATGTTAATTTTTCCACCAATACATATTGTGTAACCTTGTTTTAGAAATTCATATCACTTAATGTGAATATCTTGGAAGCAACAGACACATCACATGTAGCTATAGCTTACAGCTGAAAGCTGAAAACTGATTTTTGAAGTGAAAAAAAGAAAAAAACAAACATGGATTGTTTATACAAATCTACCAGAAAAGAAATTTAGGAAAACAAACAACAAAAACAAATAAGTGAACAACAACAACAACAAAAATGTGTGAAAAGAGAACCAGTTAAAAAGACAATTATCAAAGGTTTTGCTAATCAGTTGTACACATAATCACAACAAAAGAACAAAAGTAACAGGTGATAATACTTCCTTTCCAGTCATATAATAGCAAAGGAAAAAGTAGTCTTGACAACAAAGGCATTATTCCTACAATGCAAGAATGATGCAGTATTAGGAAATCCATCAGTAAAACTCATTACATAAGCAGTACAAAGCAGGAAATCTACATGATTAGATTAGTTGATGCCAAGAGCCAATTAGGAATCATGGAAAACTTCCCTGAGTCAGAAAGATATTAGTAAATATGACACTTAATAGTGAAGCCAAAGAGCGGCTCCATTAAACTTCAAAATCAAGGAATGCCAACTATCACCACTTTTCTTTTACATTATAGTGGATGATTTAAATTTTTTTTTCAACGTTTTTATTTATTTTTGGGACAGAGAGAGGCAGAGCATGAATGGGGGAGGGGCAGAGAGAGAGGGAGACACAGAATCGGAAACAGGCTCCAGGCTCCGAGTCATCAGCCTAGAGCCTGATGCGGGGCTCGAACTCACAGACCGTGAGATCGTGACCTGGCTGAAGTCGGATGCCCAACCGACTGCGCCACCCAGAAGCCCCTATAGTGGATGGTTTAGCCAATACCATAAGACAAGATAGAGAAATGAGGGATGAAAATATTTGCAAATGATACATAAAATTCACTATTACAGAAAATCTAATCTTCTTACACATCCTCATAATAAAATAAAAAAAGAACAAATAGGAGAGTCCAATAAGTGTTGGATATAAGATCTTACAAAAATCAGTTTCCCTTTAAAGTATTATTTAACAAATAGAAAATCTCATAGAAAAATATCATTATTATGCTAACTATATTTAAATACTTAAAAATAAAACTAATAGGAAGTATAAACACTTTTATGAAAAGTAAAAGCTGATAACCAGAAAACATGATTGAAGACCATAAAATACAATAAGTAAATGAAGAATTAAACAGTGTTCATGCATAATAAGAATCAGTAATATAAAGCTGGAAGTTCCACTCAAGTTCACCTATATTCAGTGGTTTTCAAAAAAACTAACAATATTTTTATATAATTTGACATGGGCTTTTAAAATTCAAATGGAACCACAATTTGTAAAAATAACCAAAAGAGTTGTGATTAAACAAAGAAAGATAGTAGACTTGATCTTTGACCTATTATAGCATCTTATAAAACTAGAGTAAATACAATAGTGTCATGCGGTTGAAAACAAAGAATAGATAATTAAAATATGTTAGAAAATTGATAAAGTGGCTTACATATAAACATACACAATAAAACATTTAGTAAATGATAAAAATAATATTTCTACTTAGTAAAGAAAGGATGCATTATTTTGTAATTTATAATTTGTTTTTTAAATGATTCTTTGGAAAATATATAATAAGAGTTTAACATCATACCACTTATAAAAATAAATTTCAAATGAATTAAATGTCTAAATATTTTTAAGTCTAGGAACATATTGACAGCATACATAATGGATTTCATAACAGAAAAATATTGATATATTCCATTATCAAATTTATTATCTACTTGGTTAACGGCACCATGAAATATTAAATCCTAAAAAGTCAAATGGTTTGTCTCCAGAATATGTAACGAATTAGTACAACCCAACAAAACACAGATAAAAGTGGGAGATTAGGAAAGTGGACAAAATTAAAGACAGTCATTCACAGAAAATATTTATATATGGCAAGTAAACATATAAATATATTTTAGCATTTTCAATAGAAATATTGTGCAGCGGTTTTAAAAATGAGGAATCTCCATTTACAAATATGTAAACAATGACAACATAAAGACTACATGTCTCAGAATTATACATGGAATATGATGTCTCTACATAAAGAAAAATACACATGGAAAACTGCATTTATAGCATTACACATTGGTGATGTGGATGTGTGTGTCTGTAACTATATTACAAAATATCTGAAATACTACACATCAAACTCATAAAAGTAGTTACCTCTGAGAAAGGACACAACTAAGGCATGAGACAAGATTCAACCATAACTGCCAAAGGAAATCAGATTATAGGTGTGTGTGTGTGTGTGTGTGTGTGTGTGTGTATAAAACTGCTAAATCTCTGGGCTTAGAATAATACTTAACACAGGATAGGCACTCGAGTATCTCCCAAATGAATCAACAAAAAAATTCTGAGCATAGAAAAATAAGAAGCGACACAACATAACATATAGAGGAGCAGCCTGCTTGAGTTTTCCTTGAAAACAATAGCAGAGCTTGCCTTCTTCCTTCCCACCTTTTCTTCAGGGGCAAGGAGGCAGGACAAGCTATTTAGGTGTCTGTGGAAGTGGATGAGCAGGCAGATAGCATGTTGGGAGATCAGTACATGCAGGAGGAATGAACAAATAGTAAATATATTGAGGATAATGGGTCCAAGTTTCTCTTTATTAGAAAAGGTTTTGAAAATGTAGGAAGAGAGAAGGAAAGAAAGAACCAAAGTCATTAAACTGGAAATATAATGTGTAGCTGCTTTTTATAAAATAAAAAGATATAAAATTGATAAAAATATAAATATATATATGTTTCTGTGTATCATGCATATGCACGTGCACACACATACATACATACATACATGCATTTCCTTAGTCTACTAAGTCATAGCAGCAGTAACACTACAGGAGAATGAGCACACTAGACACCAAATCTTGGTATATAGATGTCATCCTCAACAGCAACAAAAACTAGGACTTCTTGGAAAAATGTCTGTATTAGGTCTGGAATAGGAAAAGAATAAGAAGAGTCTGGAACATCTTATTGGCCTGGAAAGTAAAGAAGTACTCAAAGAATGATGAGGAAAAACACAAAGGCACAATACCCAGCCTTAACACAGTTTTCACTGGTCAAAATGAGGACAATTATAGCTTTAAAATAAAAATTGAAAACAAGAAGTTAGCACTCAAATAAAATAGGACTCTACTCTAAAACAAATACAAGAGTATACAAATAAGTAAGAGAGAGGAAAAAGCCCTGCTTAGAGTAAAATGACAAATAATGAATGTAGAAGGAATGACTGAAGTAGAAAAATCACCATTTAGCAACTCTTACTTTGGTGTTTAATTTTGGCAGAAGTCATGAGTGGTGCTAGAGCTGGTGGGTAGAGATTTGATGAGAAATAGGTATTGCATTTGAAAACATGACAGGATTTTTTAAAGAGTATATTCCCATAAAGCACTTAGCAAAATAACTATGAAATATGAAATATGAAAGGAATATTCTCTACAGCTGTCAAAGTCATGAAACACGAAGAAAGATTGATGAGCTATAGCAGTTTGAAGAGAACTAAACAAACAGGAAAACCTGTCCTAGTCAAGATACTGAATCAAAGAGGAAAAATACACTC